>NC_083591.1:1136736-1176736 GCF_027579695.1 Neoarius graeffei | reverse complement strand
ATAATAATAATAATAATAATAATAATAATAATCCTTCGAAAAACAATAGGGTCTCGCACTGTACAGTACTCGGGCCCTATTAAAAATAATAATAATAATAATAATAATAATCCTTCGAAAAACAATAGGGTCTCGCACCGTACAGTACTCGGGCCCTAATAATAATAATAATAATAATAATAATCCTTCGAAAAACAATAGGGTCTCGCACCGTACAGTACTCGGGCCATAATAATAATAATAATAATCCTTTGAAAAACAATAGGGTCTCGCACCATACAGTACTCGGGCCCTAATAATAATAATAATAATAATAATAATAATAATCCTTTGAAAAACAATAGGGTCTCGCACCATACAGTACTCGGGCCCTAATAATAATAATAATAATAATAATAATAATAATACTTCGAAAAACAATAGGGTCTCGCACCATTCAGTACTCGGGCCCTAATAATAATAATAATAATAATAATAATAATCCTTTGAAAAACAATAGGGTCTCGCACCATACAGTACTCGGGCCATAATAATAATAATAATAATAATAATAATAATCCTTCGAAAAACAATAGGGTCTCGCACCATACAGTACTCGGGCCCTAAAAAAAATAATAATAATAATAATAATAATAATAATAATAATCCTTTGAAAAACAATAGGGTCTCGCACCATACAGTACTCGGGCCCTAATAATAATAATAATAATAATAATAATAATAATAATACTTCGAAAAACAATAGGGTCTCGCACCATTCAGTACTCGGGCCCTAATAATAATAATAATAATAATCCTTTGAAAAACAATAGGGTCTCGCACCATACAGTACTCGGGCCCTAATAATAATAATAATAATAATAATAATCCTTCGAAAAACAATAGGGTCTCGCACCATTCAGTACTCGGGCCCTAATAATAATAATAATAATAATAATAATAATAATCCTTCGAAAAACAATAGGGTCTCGCACCGTACAGTACTCGGGCCCTAATAATAATAATAATAATAATAATAATAATAATAATCCTTTGAAAAACAATAGGGTCTCGCACCATACAGTACTCGGGCCCTAATAATAATAATAATAATAATAATAATAATAATCCTTCGAAAAACAATAGGGTCTCGCACCATACAGTACTCGGGCCCTAAAAATAATAATAATAATAATAATAATAATAATAATAATCCTTTGAAAAACAATAGGGTCTCGCACCATACAGTACTCGGGCCCTCATAATAATAATAATAATAATAATAATCCTTCGAAAAACAATAGGGTCTCGCACCGTACAGTACTCGGGCCCTAATAATAATAATAATAATAATAATAATCCTTCGAAAAACAATAGGGTCTCGCACCATTCAGTACTCGGGCCCTAATAATAATAATAATAATAATAATAATAATCCTTTGAAAAACAATAGGGTCTCGCACCATACAGTACTCGGGCCCTAATAATAATAATAATAATAATAATAATCCTTCGAAAAACAATAGGGTCTCGCACCATTCAGTACTCGGGCCCTAATAATAATAATAATAATAATAATAATAATCCTTCGAAAAACAATAGGGTCTCGCACCATACAGTACTCGGGCCCTAATAATAATAATAATAATAATAATAATAATCCTTTGAAAAACAATAGGGTCTCGCACCATACAGTACTCGGGCCCTAATAATAATAATAATAATAATAATAATCCTTCGAAAAACAATAGGGTCTCGCACCATACAATACTCGGGCCCTAATAATAATAATAATAATAATAATAATCCTTTGAAAAACAATAGGGTCTCGCACCGTACAGTACTCGGGCCCTAATAATAATAATAATAATAATAATAATCCTTCGAAAAACAATAGGGTCTCGCACCATACAATACTCGGGCCCTAATAATAATAATAATAATAATAATAATCCTTCGAAAAACAATAGGGTCTCGCACCGTACAGTACTCGGGTCCTAATAATAATATTAATAATAATAATAATAATAATCCTTCGAAAAACAATAGGGTCTCGCACCATACAATACTCGGGCCCTAATAATAATAATAATAATAATAATAATCCTTCGAAAAACAATAGGGTCTCGCACCGTACAGTACTCGGGTCCTAATAATAATATTAATAATAATAATAATCCTTCGAAAAACAATAGGGTCTCGCACTGTACAGTACTCGGGCCCTAATAATAATAATAATAATAATAATAATAATAATAATCCTTCGAAAAACAATAGGGTCTCGCACCATACAGTACTCGGGCCATAATAATAATAATAATAATAATAATAATCCTTCGAAAAACAATAGGGTCTCGCACTGTACAGTACTCGGGCCCTATTAATAATAATAATAATAATAATAATAATAATAATCCTTCGAAAAACAATAGGGTCTCGCACCATACAGTACTCGGGCCATAATAATAATAATAATAATAATAATAATAATAATCCTTCGAAAAACAATAGGGTCTCGCACCATACAGTACTCGGGCCATAATAATAATAATAATAATAATAATAATAATCCTTCGAAAAACAATAGGGTCTCGCACTGTACAGTACTCGGGCCATAATAATAATAATAATAATAATAATCCTTCGAAAAACAATAGGGTCTCGCACTGTACGGTGCTCAGGCCCTAATAATAATAATATTAATAATAATAATAATCCTTCGAATAACAACAGGGTCTCGCACCGTACAGTACTCGGGCCATAATAATAATAATAATAATCATCATCATCATTCGAATAACAACAGGGTCTCGCACTGTACGGTGCTCAGGCCATAATGAAGGCTGCTGGGTTTTGGTGTAAAATGAAGAAGTGAGTGTGACAGTCAAAGTGTCCAGAAGAACTGCGGCTGGTTCTGTAAGATGCTCAGGAAAACCTACAGATCATTTCCTTATTGGACCCGAGACTACTGTTTTTTATTTTTATTTTTTTCAGCAAAGGGTCGTCTCACACCAAATACTGACTTTGTTTCATTTATTATGGCTTAATGATTACTGTTTATAGTATTTTTTTAATGTTGAAACATTTCATTTCATTATTTTTAAGCCATTTTCGCCCGTAGTCAGCTGAGATAGGATCCAGCTCGCCTGCGACCCTGTAGAACAGGATAAAGCGGCTACAGATAATGAGATGAGATGAGATTTTTAAGCCATTTTTGGTCGACAGCATTTCTTTACATGTGCCTCAGATTTTTGCACAGAACTGTATATCCACTTTAGTTCACTCTTAACTGATGATGGACCTGGATCACTCTTTCATGCAGAATGCACCTGCACCTCCTGTCTATTCAGCTGTGAGCAGATGCTCTTTGTTGTAAAAGTGCGATCCAGGTCCATCGTAAGTTAAGAGTGAACTAAAGTACTACTTTCAGGAAAACCACATTAGCTTACTGATGGATCTTAAAAGGCAGTTAAAGACGCTCTTAGCCTTAAGAGGCTTTCGGAAACCCCAGCCCTGAACTGCAGAAAGTTGGAGAACATTTTCATTTTGGACGAAGGCTCACATACATGACTCACTTCTTCCGGTCAGTCAATATCGCCATCTAGCGGCCACGTTTAGTCACTGAGCTCAGTTACAGACCGGAAATGGTCTGTGTTCATGTCACAGTGTTATGGAGTGTAAAATATTTGTCCTTCATTGTAATATACACCACATCCATGTGTTTAAATGGGTGTCTCCAAAGCAGCAGCAGGTGTGTGTGTGTGTGTGTGTGTGTGTGTGTGTGTGTGTGTGTGTGTGTGTGTGTGTGTGCGCACGCGCTCTGTAACTGAAACTGGTGTAAACTTTACACACTGTAAGCAACATGTGGAAGTGCACTTCTCTCCCTCACACACGGCAGCTTTGGATTTCTGAACTGTGTGTAATAACTGTATTAAAAGTGAAAAGCTTGAGCTTTGTGAAAGAACTCTTCAGGTGAATGAGTCCGTGTTGGGATGTTGCTTGTCCTTTACACTGCTTTTATCAGCTCTGATAATCAGGTCATGGGCCGACATCACCAACTCCTACACCAATTCCCTCGAATCCGTCACACAGTTTAATGGCACGCTTCGCTATAAACTCACTGATTCTGTACACAGCAGGTTCTTCCTGACAGTAAACCCACTGACGGTGGAATATCAGCCGCATTAATGTCCCTCACACTGGTCACTGATTCTAGACACGAGAGGCTTGATTTCAGAGCAACGTCATTTATTTACACATTTCATTACTGCACTTGTTTTAGGAAACTGGGCTTTAATCTCAGACTCATGCTGAGTGTGTTTTGTGCAGAACCTCCTCAGGTCCACTGTCACAAATAAAGGAACTAAACTGCACCTTCCATGTTGCTGGGGTGGAACCATCAGGGTCATAATAATATTGAGTACATTTAGTGTTTATCTTCATAGCTTACTTTTAAAATAGTTATTATTCTTTTATTCGATTAATCCTTTGAGGAAACGCAGACAATTTTACTCATCTGTCACACAAATTTAGTCAAGTTTATCTAAACATTTAAATAACACATACTAATGAGGTTTAATTAGGACTCAATATTTACCTGAGAACAGGAGGAAGAGGAACGACACGGTTGCCATGGTGATGTCAGTGCTGGAGTGATGCCCTGTGGGTTTAAAATCCAACATCAGCTCATAATAATAATAATAATAATAATAATGGTGCTTTGCCCCCAGAAGAAGGGCTTTGTGTCACAGAGCAGCTCGCTGTGTGTTGTGAAGTGTAAATGATGAAAGCAGTGTGTGAATTTGCCAGAATCGACTCAGTGATGGTGATGAGGTGAACAGATCCAGGTGAAGTGCTGCAGTCTTACCTGATGAGCTGCTCGCTGCTGAATGGAGTCTTAATGTTCCACTCAGAACCCTTTAAAATCCACATCATCACGTGACACTGACAAGCAAATAGGTAGGAAAAAAATCCTTGTCCTCAATGCAGCAGTGTGTTAGTTAGAAAAACATTCACTGTATTTGCATCAGCATGAGGCACAAACACAAAATGTTTTATATCTTACTGCATCACATGTGAAGAAAATAATAACAGAAAATGTCGGCTATCAACTGATAATTTCACTGTTTTAAGGATTACAATTTGGGTTTTTTTTTTTCAATTAAAATAATTTATCTTGTTATTTTAGTGTAGAAACTGCTAATCCCATTTCCAGAAGAGTTGTGTTCTGGAAATGGGATTAGTTTATTATTAGCTTAGATTATTAATCCAGAGGTGCTGAAACTTCCAAAATGTCTCTTATGTTGCCAAGGCCGAGGTCTCTTAACTTCCCGTTAGTGATCTTGATTGACTACAGCTGGTAGATTCTCTGTTCCTTCATAAAAAGGGTTTGTTTACAGCACTCACTGGATTGACCAACACACAGTAAAATGGGAAAGTCCAAGGAGCTCAGTGCAGATCTGAGAAAGAGGATCGCGGATTTACACAACTTGGTTTGGATGTGTGTGTGTGTGTGTGTGTATATATATATATATATATATATATATATATATATATATATATATATATATATACACACACACACACAGACACACACAACCCTGATTCCATAAAAGTTGGGACAAAGTACAAATTGTAAATAAAAACTGTTAGGATTGTGCTGCGTGCTGTTCAGATGCGTTACAAGGAGTACTCCGAGGACAAAAAGAGAGCAAACCACACGAGTTAAATCAATCTGGTTTATTCTCAGTCGTGCCCTAATGCGCAGCTGCGCGTCGGGGCTTTATATACTCTGCGTAGGGAGTATCAGCAGTGGAAAGTTACGGAATGTGCTTTGCACACTCAGTATCAAGGTCACACAAGAGTTATGCACAGTTCAACAGAATGTTTCACACAAAAACATAGACAAAATCAAGATATGAAACGGGAACAGAACATGTGGAAATGCAAAATGTACAGAGCAGCACGTACTGTATTGTAGCTGGCCTAAAGTAAACCCTAAACTGCTACACTAAACGACAGTCACCCTTGGGCCGCGCATTTACAAGAGTAGGTTTAGGAGTATTCAGGATTATATTCTTACAATCCCCTCTTTAATACTCTGACGCAAGCCCAGAGTATTATTCACACCCCAGTCTTGGCCGACACAGGGACATAACCTGTGTGCGAGATCATCATATTAACCTCAGAGTAGTTAGACGGGGCTATTCGGACCGGAAAGGGAGCGCTGCTGTCATGGGGTAACAAAGAACACACATAACAAGGTTTACTCATATTCATTGATGTTTTTACAGTGAAGTTTACATATTTCTAAAACTCGTTATCCCTTGGGTCCCGGTGTATTGCTTGTGCGGGTAACCCTGCCCCAAGCGTTGAGATCAGCACGATGATGAAGAAAGTCATACTGGTCACTGACTTTGTTCTCTAATGCTCACAGGGTGCAGACGGCGAAAAATGTCACAGGCTCCCGTGCATTTCAGACTCTTCAGCCCAGAACTTTGCAAGACTCACCAACCATCCCCTCTTTGTAGATCAGCCGAAACTGGATTGCTCCAGATGCTGGAAGGGGATCCCTGAAAAGGCCGTCAGCTATTGTCACAGCAACTTTCTGAAACACAAAAGTCTGTTAAGCATCAACAATATAGATTTCTATTACATTGGAGCCTTCTTTATTCTGCTGGCATGGATCCACTGTGGAAAAAGGTCCGTTAGCACAGCCGTGCGAGTTACAGCGAGTACATCGGTGGGCCCACTGTAGGGTGACTCCTCCATGGGAGCGTTTAGTTTACCGAATCTCTTTACTAAAACTCTGTCCCCTACCTCAAAGGGGTGAGTGTGTGCCTCTGGAATGGGAGGCTTTTTGGAATTTACTCTCGCCCAATACTCATCCAGCACCCGCATGAGACCCACCGCGTACTCGCTGAGATGTACTTCAAGATCACCCGTTCCTATAACCTGCATGCCTCTACGCCAAGGGACAGGAAAGGGGCGTCCCATGACGAGCTCGTACAGAGATAAATTGTCGAGAGCGACCTGAGCAGTCATGCGCATATCAGCGAGGACCAACGGTAAAACCTGGACCCAATTTTTCGTGCCTGCGTCTTGCATAGCCTTACGCAACTTACCCTTAATCGTTCTATTCGCGCGCTCCACAATGCCAGAGGACTGTGGATGGTATGGGATATGAAAACGCCAATTGATCTTGAGGTCTTTACATAGCTCCTGCGTTACCTTAGAGGTGAACGGCGTTCCCTTATCAGAGTCAATTCCTACCGGAAGACCGTAACGTGGGATAATTTCCTGTGTAAGTTTGTTCACTGCTGTTCGGGCGTTCTCTTTGCTACACGGGAAAGCCTCAATCCACCGTGAAAATTTGTCAATCATGACCAAAAGGTATTTGAACGGGCCCTGCTTTGGCATGTGAGTGAAGTCGATCTGCCATTCTTGGAAAGGCGTGTCGGGTATGGGAAGGTGCTGATGTACCGCGCCTGGTTTAGATAGATTATTCTGGGCGCACGTTAAACACTTGTCCAGAATGTTGTGTGCGTCTGTGTGCAAATTATTGATGCAGAATGTTCTGTTCATATCTTCCACTACCCCTCTTCGGCCGCGATGAGTGGGACCATGGAACTCGCGGACGAGAAAGGGAGTACAGTGACGAGGTAAACAAAGACGGCCCTGTGCGTCAAGCAAAACGCCACTCTTCTCTGTCGCGCCCTGGGCGTCCCAGAACTGCGTATCTGCCACAGAGGCCGAGGCCTGGATAGAAATGAGATCTATGTCAGGTAAGACAGCGCTAACCATGCGATCAGTAGAAACTAAAGCGCAATTAAAGCCTGGAGGCAGGACACCGGATGCGGCTGCAGCTTTAGCGACTCGATCAGCGAATGAATTGCCCTTTACTTCAAATGAGTCCCCTCTTGTGTGCGCGCGTGTCTTAACAATGGCCAACGTGCACGGAAGGAGACAGGCGGTGATTAAATCAGTAACAAGTGAAGAATGAGAAATGGGCTTACCGTCGGCTGTCGTAAACCCCCGAGACGCCCAAATGCGGCCGAAGTCGTGCGCCACGCCGAAAGCGTAGCGTGAGTCGGTGTAAATAGTAACGTCTGTGTCTTGAGCCAAAATACACGCGCGAGTCAAAGCATAGAGCTCCGCAGCCTGAGCAGAAGAAAAAGGTAAAGAATGAGCTTCAACAATTTCATCAGGGAGGCGACAAACAGAGTAACCACACAGGAACACACCATCCGCAGGGCGGGAACAGGAACCATCTACAAAAAGAGAATCGCCTGTGGAAAGAGGGGTGGAGTGTAAGTCTGGGCGGATGCTAGTCTCAAAAACGATATTAGAAAGACAGTCATGTGAGTCAAACGCAACATCGTCATCTTGTGAGTTAAGAAGACGCTGAAGAGCGTGGGCGACAGAATCAAACGACGAGGAGGGCTTAACAGTGAGATGCTCTGTGGCCAAAAGAATAAACTCATAGCCAGAGCGACGCTGAGCAGACAAATGCTGAGTGCTAAAATTCCGCAGAATGTACACGACGTCATGTGAAGTGTGTAAAATGAGCGGATGCGACAAAACAAGTTTTTCAGCGTCTGTGACCATGAGAGCACACGCAGCAACAGCCCTAAGACAGCCAGGAAGCCCTTGTGCCACAGCGTCAAGAGTTTTAGACAGAAACGCGCAAGGTCGCATGCCCCCCCCGTGCTCCTGAGCCAGCACCCCAGAGGCGGTCCCCTTCTGATTGCACACATACAGGTGAAACGGCAAACGATAGTTCGGCAGCCCGAGAGCAGGGGCGGAGCACAAAGCTTGCTTCAGAGCCTTGAAGGCCGTTAGCATGTCCTCAGTCCAGACCAGGGGCTGAGTCAAAGGATCTGACTGACTTATAGCTGAACGCAAACACTTGTCATAGATTGAACAGTCAGGGATCCATTGACGACAGTAATTGATGAGGCCCAAAAATGCCATGAGAGCGTGCTTGGTTGCAGGTACCTGAGTGTCCATAATGACTTGAACGCGTTCCGGGCTAAGCCTCCTGGAACCCTGAGAGAGGTCATGTCCCAAGTAGCGAACAGTTGTGAGGCAAAACTGCAACCTCGTGCGGGAGACCTTGAAACCCTTCTGCGCCAGGAGTGTGAGGAGAGACAATGTGGCGGCAGCACAAGCGCCTTGATCCTCCGCCGTTACCAGGAGATCATCCGCGTACTGGAGCACCGTGGAGCCCCGGGGAAGACAGAGATCAGCCAGCGCGTCCCGCAATACGGCAGTGAAGACCGCCGGTGAGTCAATGAAACCCTGTGGCAACCGCGTCCACGTGTATTGTCTTCCCCTGTGTGTGAAAGCAAACAGGGGCTGAGTCTCATGGCCCACAGGAACACTGAAAAAGGCAGAGCACAAATCAATCACAGAGAAATAAGCATGGTCACACGGAATAGAAGACATAAGAGAAGGAACGTCAGGGACCACTGGAGCCACGGGAACGATGAGTTCATTTATTTTACGTAGGTCTTGAGTGAGGCGCCATGTGCCATCCGGTTTTGGGACCGGGTTCACTGGGGTGTTATACGGGCTGACACAAGGAACCACGACACCTTGCTGCAAAAGAGATTTTAGAATATTGTCAATACCATTGAGCTTACTAGGAGACAGAGGGTATTGTTTAACATAAACAGGTGTAGAGTGTTTAATAACAGCTTCATACGGAGAGCAGCTCACAGAGCCCACATCGTCCTTATGATCCGCCCACAGGGTGTTAGGAAGAGCAGAGAGAACAGGGGGAGGAGCTTGGGACGTACAAGCAGCGTTCAGAATATTATGTGGCAGCACAGAACTGGATAGGGCAAAAACATCAGGCGGAGAAATACCTAGTTAACTGCTCACGCAGGAGCTGCAAAGCATTCGGTGTGTCCCTCCAAAAAAATGTCGACACGGTGCGCTGACGCGGACGGCCACCTTCCTGAGCCGGAGCTATTTCTTCCTTTATATTCACAGCGACGTCATTTCTAGGTTGCAACACATCGACTATTTCGAGCAAACGCTCCTCATCATATAATCTGTGTCAACTGATGAGGTGTTCAAGTGTGCGAGCTGTACAAGGTGTTTTGGAGTTTGTGTGAGCTGATCTGAACAGAGCTGCCAGACATACACATACAGAGGGCTTCCAAACCCATACTGCACACTACACATTTCACTTACTTCAATAGTTAGTCCATCTGGAGTGGATGTGAGATTTACTTCTAATTTGCACATTAAATCATGTGCTAACAAATTTACTGGACATGTATATGAGATGAGGAATGAGTGGGACGTAACTATTCCTCCCTCGCTTTTACATGGGAGGTTGACTGAGAAAGTTTTGGTTTTGGAATAGCCTTTAAAACAGGTCTCGGGGTGTAAACACCCTTTGATTTATCCCATACCTTCTTCATGTCAAACCATTTCTTTCGTAAATCATACAGTGCGCTGAAGCAAGGAAGCCTGGATTAAACGTCCCATCACGGGAATACTATGGAATCTGAGGATTTGCCTCCGTCCACCCAGCCAAATTGTCCAGCCACGGCGTAACGTAATAGCCTAAACCACACTTATTCATCCATTCCGCCGGGGTGTCTGTGACCTCAGGTTTAGGATACGAGCCCCCCATCATACAGTAAAGCAAACGGATCTGAACAGAAACAAACAGCAGATATTTATCTAAATTTCTATAGCGCGCTCTTCCTGGACTCGAACCAGGGAAAACCAAGCCCTCCTTAGGGCGCTACACAAATTTCTATAGCACGCTCTTCCTGGACTCGAACCAGGGAAAACAAAGCCCTCCTTAGGGCACTACGGAACTACTTCCAATCAGGTAGTCAATCAAACATGTCTTACCTGATTGAGAGTATCACGTCGGGGTCACCAAATTGTTAGGATTGTGCTGCGTGCTGTTCAGATGCGTTACAAGGAGTACTCCGAGGACAAAAAGAGAGCAAACCACACGAGTTAAATCAATCTGGTTTATTCTCAGTCGTGCCCTAATGCGCAGCTGCGCATCGGGGCTTTATATACTCTGCGTAGGGAGTATCAGCAGTGGAAAGTTACGGAATGTGCTTTGCACACTCAGTATCAAGGTCACACAAGAGTTATGCACAGTTCAACAGAATGTTTCACACAAAAACATAGACAAAATCAAGATATGAAACGGGAACAGAACATGTGGAAATGCAAAATGTACAGAGCAGCACGTACTGTATTGTAGCTGGCCTAAAGTAAACCCTAAACTGCTACACTAAACGACAGTCACCCTTGGGCCGCGCATTTACAAGAGTAGGTTTAGGAGTATTCAGGATTATATTCTTACAAAAACGGAATGCAATGATGTGGAAGTTTCAAAATTCCATATTTTATTCAGAATAGAACATAGATGACATATCAAATGTTTAAACTGAGAAAATGTATCATTTAAAGAGAAAAATTAGGTGATTTTAAATTTCATGACAACAACACATCTCAAAAAAGTTGGGACAAGGCCATGTTTCCCACTGTGAGACATCCCCTTTTCTCTTTACAACAGTCTGTAAACGTCTGGGGACTGAGGAGACAAGTTGCTCAAGTTTAGGGAGAGGAATGTTAACCCATTCTTGTCTAATGTAGGATTCTAGTTGCTCAACTGTCTTAGGTCTGGACTGCAGGCTGGCCAGTTCAGTACCCGGACCCTTCTTCTACGCAGCCATGATGCTGTAATTGATGCAGTATGTGGTTTGGCATTGTCATGTTGGAAAATGCAAGGTCTTCCCTGAAAGAGACGTCGTCTGGATGGGAGCATATGTTGCTCTAGAACCTGGATATACCTTTCAGCATTGATGGTGTCTTTCCAGATGTGTAAGCTGCCCATGCCACACGCACTAATGCAACCCCATACCATCAGAGATGCAGGCTTCTGAACTGAGCGCTGATAACAACTCGGGTCGTCCTTCTCCTCTTTAGTCCGAATGACACGGCGTCCCTGATTTCCATAAAGAACTTCAAATTTTGATTCGTCTGACCACAGAACAGTTTTCCACTTTGCCACAGTCCATTTTAAATGAGCCTTGGCCCAGAGAAGACGTCTGCGCTTCTGGAAAATGTTTAGATACGGCTTCTTCTTTGAACTATAGAGTTTTAGCTGGCAACGGCGGATGGCACGGTGAATTACGTAAAGACTCTCGTCTCTGCGTAAAGACTCTCGTCTCTGCGAGCCTACTACACAGATTTAATACTTGTCATTTTTAGGGCATACCTAACAACGTGTTTTCTTTCTCTCTCTCTCTCCCCCCCCCCCCCCATCTGTCCCTCTGAGTTACATGTTGATCCTGGGATTGAGATGCTGGCCTCTTCTGCCCCTCGGACCTGCTTGATCCATCCTGGTGCCCTGTGTCTGGTCGGAGTTTTATCGCCCCACTCCTGTGAAGGACGGCCCCATGAGGACAGTTGAGGGTTATATCTGTTAAAACTGTTAATGTTATAGTCATGCTGTCTGTTGTTGCCCAAATGAGGATGGGTTCCCTTTTGAGTCTGGTTCCTCTCGAGGTTTCTTCCTCATGTCGTCTGAGGGAGTTTTTCCTTGCCACCGTCGCCACAGGCTTGCTCATTGGGGATAGATTAGGGATAAAATTAGCTCATGTTTTAAGTCGTTCAAATTCTGTAAAGCTGCTTTGCGACAATGTTTATTGTTAAAAGCGCTGTACAAATAAACTTGACTTGAATTGTGTTCACAGATAATGTTCTCTGGAAATATTCCTGAGCCCATTTTGTGATTTCCAATACAGAAGCATGCCTGTATGTGATGCAGTGCCGTCTAAGGGCCCGAAGATCACGGGCACCCAGTATGGTTTTCCGGCCTTGACCCTTACGCACAGAGATTCTTCCAGATTCTCTGAATCTTTTGATGATATTATGCACTGTAGATGATGATATGTTCAAACTCTTTGCAATTTTACACTGTCGAACTCCTTTCTGATATTGCTCCACTATTTGTCGGCGCAGAATTAGGGGGATTGGTGATCCTCTTCCCATCTTTACTTCTGAGAGCCGCTGCCACTCCAAGATGCTCTTTTTATACCCAGTCATGTTAATGACCTATTGCCAATTGACCTAATGAGTTGCAATTTGGTCCTCCAGCTGTTCCTTTTTTGTACCTTTAACTTTTCCAGCCTCTTATTGCCCCTGTCCCAACTTTTTTGAGATGTGTTGCTGTCATGAAATTTCAAATGAGCCAATATTTGGCATGAAATTTCAAAATGTCTCACTTTCGACATTTGATATGTTGTCTATGTTCTATTGTGAATACAATATCAGCTTTTGAGATTTGTAAAATTATTGCATTCCGTTTTTATTTACAGTTTGTACTTTGTCCCAACTTTTTTGGAATTGGGGTTGTGTGTATATATATATACCTGTGAGTGTTTAGTCTATGTCTATTTCTTATCTAGAGTGTTTATACTATTTATATTGTTTATTTCAGTTATTCTATTTTTATTTATTGCATTGCCTGTTTGCACCGTGGGTCAGAGAGGACTGAAATTTCATCTGTGCTGTATGTCGAGCATGTATAGCATATTTGACAATAAAGTTGACTTGACTTGACTTTGGATGGTCAGGAACAACCTGGGAACCATCATGGCACAGCCCTGCCACGAACTGGAAGCTGATGGATCACTGTCTGTCTACAGTTCAGATCACCATGGACTAAGAGGCTGCTCTTCAAGAAATAACCTCCTGCTCCAAAATTGGCATCTTCAAGCATAACTAAAGTTTGAAGCTGACCACTTGGGCAAAGAAAAAGCCTTCTGGAGGAAAGCTGTATGGTCAGATGAGACAAAGATTGAGTTGTTTGGCCACAATTACCCCTTTTCCACCAAATCAGTTCCAGGGCTGGTTCGGGGCCAGTGCTGGTGCTGGTTCACAACTCGTTCAACTTGCGAGCCAGCTGAGAACCAGTTTGCTTTTCCATAGCTCGCGGTGCTAAGGGGAGCCACATCATTACGTCGCTGTATACATCAGTTACATCGCGCATTTGCATAAACCTTGGCGCGAACATCGAAGCAACAACAACATGGAGAAGAAGAAGAAGCAGCAACAACAACAACAATAATGGATGACTCCACGTTTGTACAGCTGCTGCTTCTGGCTTTACGGTGCTTCATTGGGATCAGAAATGGCGCCCTCTCGCGGTGTTGCTATTGTTGTTGGTCTTAACAACTCCCCCCCCCCACACACACTGACGTAAGCAGTTCTTTCCTCTGGCCCAGCAGAGAGTTGGTGCTACCCTGGAACCGTTTTTTCTGGCCCAGAGCCAGTTCTTTGTTCAGTGGAAACAGAAAACCCGGTTCCAAACTAAGCACTGGCCCCGAACCAGTCCTGGAACTGCTTTGGTGAAAAAGGGGCAAATGACCACCATGTACAGAGGGACACTGTAGCAGCTGGTGGTGGTGGTAGGATCATCATGCTCTGGGGCTGTTTTGCTGCCAGTGGAACTGGTTCATTGCACAAAGTGGATGGAATAATGAAGAAGGAGGACTACCTCAGAATTCTTCAGCATAAACTATCAGAAATTTGAACACGACTTGGGAGTTACGACAGGACAATGAACCCAAACACGCATCAGAGCTGGTTGTGGAGGATAAAGCAGGCAAACATTAAGCTTAAAACAAGTCCTGACCACGGTGGTGTAGTGGTTAGCGCTGTCGCCTCACAGCAAGAAGGTCCTGGGTTCGAGCCCCGGGGCTGGCGGGGGCCTTTCTGTGTGGAGTTTGCATGTTCTCCCCGTGTCCGCGTGGGTTTCCTCCGGGTGCTCCGGTTTCCCCCACAGTCCAAAGACATGCAGGTTAGGTTAACTGGTGACTCTAAATTGACCGTAGGTGTGAATGTGAGTGTGAATGGTTGTCTGTGTCTATGTGTCAGCCCTGTGATGACCTGGCGACTTGTCCAGGGTGTACCCCGCCTTTCGCCCGTAGTCAGCTGGGATAGGCTCCAGCTTGCCTGCGACCCTGTAGAAGGATAAAGCGGCTAGAGATAATGAGATGAGATGAGACAAGTCCTGACTTCAACCCTATTGAAAATATATGGACTGTGCTTATAAGTCGAGTCCATGCCAAGAAAAAAAAAATTTCATTGAACTCTACCAATTCTACCATGAAGAGTCATGAAATATCCAACCAGAATTCTGCCAGAAGCTTGTTCATAGTAAACCAAAATGTTTCGTCAAGGTGAATCTTGCGAAGAGACATTTTACCCAAATATTAGGCGTGCTGTATGTATAATTTTGACCCTGTGTTGATTTCAGAAAACCCAAAGAAATTCTAGTGTTTTTTTAATTAAAGCTGTGTGCTGTACAATCATTCTGCCACAGAAAAAGAACAGTTCAAAGAAATGACTGAAAGCCCAAATATTGCCCTGACATTCAGATCCAAGATGACATTCATGTCACTGTATGTAAACTTCTGACCACAACTGTATAAGCAGCAGCCACATGGACCCATAGGGGACCTATTTTTTTGTGATCTCTTCCTTCATATTCATCAGAAGTGCTACCGGGCGCGGTTTGTTTTGCCTGGAAACACTTGCTAAAGGAAAGGTGATGGAACACAACGGTAATAATGCCTCTGACCCAACTTCTTTTGACAAAATACAATGAAGTTGGTCAGTAAAACTATTAAATCTTTTCTTTGTACTTTTTTTTTAATCTCAGTTAAATAAATGTTTGCATGAATTAACAAATCACAGATTTTTGTTTTTGTTGCATTTTGAAAAATATCCCAACTTTTCTGTAAATGGGATTTGTCCGAAGAAAGACAAGAGTTCATAATCTCACACAGAGGAAGTCAGTAACGGTCAGAGACGGACACTAAAGACCTTTTCCCACCAAAAGCAGAAAGTGAACAGTTTTAGAAGAACCACAGTGGGCTTCCAGTGTGAGATGATATCCAGGAGAGTTAAAATCAACATTATTTACACTTTTACATGCTGAAGTTATTTGAAGTGTTGAAAAATAGGATGTAAAGTTTGTTGAACCTGATAAAGCAGGAAAAGGTAATAAAGTTATAAAGGTAATGTATAAACACACACACACTGCAGATGGAACTTCACTAACACCGACATGATGAACTTACTGCAGTTTAAAAATCTCATCTCATTATCTGTAGCCGCTTTATCCTTCTACAGGGTCGCAGGCGAGCTGGATCCTATCCCAGCTGACTACGGGCAAAAGGCGGGGTTCACCCTGGACAAGTCGCCAGGTCATCACAGGGCTGACACATAGACACAGACAACCATTCACACTCACATTCACACCTACGCTCAATTTAGAGTCACCAGTTAACCTAACCTGCATGTCTTTGGACTGTGGGGGAAACCGGAGCACCCGGAGGAAACCCACGCGGACACGGGGAGAACATGCAAACTCCACACAGAAAGGCCCTCGCCGGCCACGGGGCTCGAACCCAGACCTTCTTGCTGTGAGGCGACAGCGCTAACCACTACACCACCGTGCCGCCCCAGTTTAAAAATAATAAATATAACAAACATTGTGGCGGCACGGTGGTGTAGTGGTTAGCGCTGTCGCCTCACAGCAAGAAGGTCCGGGTTCAAGCCCCGTGGCCGGCGAGGGCCTTTCTGTGCGGAGTTTGCATGTTCTCCCCGTGTCCGCGTGGGTTTCCTCGACAGTCCAAAGACATGCAGGTGAGGTTAACTGGTGACTCTAAATTGAGCGTAGGTGTGAATGTGAGTGTGAATGGTTGTCTGTGTCTATGTGTCAGCCCTGTGATGACCTGGCGACTTGTCCAGGGTGAACCCCGCCTTTCGCCCGTAGTCAGCTGGGATAGGATCCAGCTCGCCTGCGACCCTGTAGAACAGGATAAAGCGGCTACAGATAATGAGATGAGACAAACATTGTTTTAAAAGCAGAAGTGTGTTCAGATATTTTGCATTTAGATGTAATCTGAAAAGGAAGTGTGTTAGTGTGGAATTCATACACGGATGTTCTGAGGACAAAAATAAATGTAAAAGCAAAAGAGAGCAAAATGAGCATAATGGTGTCGAGTAGCACAGAGGAACAGAACATCCAGGGTGTTAATATTATACACACTTGATAATAAAACTTTGGTTTCTGGAGTAAATTTGTGAATAATTCCATTAATATGAAATAAACTTGTCAGGCCACTATAACACATTTTGCACTTCAGGATAAATAATAAGTGCTGTTATTTTCAGACAGATTAAATCTCATCCTTCATCTACAAGACTAAACTTATAGAGGAAAAAAAGAAATATGAAGTTATTAGCATGATTATGAGGCAATCATCTGTGTTCTGGTGAAATTGAACCTCAAATATAATTCAGGCTTGTCTTCCACCAGACTGTTAAACTGTCATTTATTTCATTACACTGTAATAAGTGAGTTGTTCTTAAACAGGTGGACAGAAGCAGTACAGCAGTGATGTGTTCTTACTGTAATAATAATTATTTAAAGTAGAATGTGGTCATTTCTGATCTGTAACCTCCTGTATTAAATACACGTTTTAAATCCACTCATTACAAACACCAATATCAAACTCATAATTCAGATCTACAGAGTAATATTATATATTTGATGAGTGGTGTGTATTCATTTATTTAAGAAAAGATGGGGGGGTTAAAACGAGTGAGTGGAGAAAAGTGCAGGGTTGAGTCGCTCTCTGGTCCGCCTGCTGGTCAAAGCTTGTAACTGCATCAGGGGGAAAAAGTGAAAGACCTTCAGCTCAAACAATTCTATATTTTATCTTTATTTAAGGGCAGTGTGTAAAATTCTGCAGCAAGCTGTGGGGAAGACAGAAGGAGCTCTTTATATGGATGAACTGATCATACACATAAGTTGTGTATATTAGTGTATATAGTGTACAGTTCATATAAATTACATGTATATTTTCTTATATATCACATTTACTTGTACATGAAGTTGATGTTTGTGTGATTGAGGATGTAGTTTTATGGTATTTCTTAGTAAACCATCCAACAGCACAGAGTTCATATTCATGATCTCACATTTATAGCGAGAATGATGATATCAATAAAATACAGACTTATTAATATACTATTTAATGCTAATCTATAATTTTAATTCCGTTTTAAAAGGAATCTGACAGCCGGAATGTGTGGCGTTTATTTTTCATCTGATTTATTGGTGGAAATTTCCAGGGAAACTGCTGTCTGGGTAAATGATGGTTTCAGACCTGCTATGAACATCTCCGCCCCCTAGCGGTCACTCGGCGTAGGGACACTCTTTACATTCTATGTTGCTGTAGAGGCCACGCCCCGTTTGTGGGCGAGCAAATGAGCAGCCAATTAAAGAATTAATTCTTCAAGACAAAACATGGAGTATAAAACTAACTAAACTTGCCTTAAGCAGGACACTAAATATTTATTATAATAAAAAGTGAACGGTGCATGGCGCAGGATTGTGAAGTGGTGGTCAGCGGTGTGACTGTCTCAGGTTTTGTTGATTATATTCTCACAGCAATGACAGACAGAGAGAAGCGTCATGTTCACTTTCCCAGTTTAATATCCATTTTATGAAACAAAATGCAATAGAACTCCAGAGTGAAAATAAAGTGTGTAACAGCAAGAATCTCCGCCAAGTACAGAGACATAAAAGTCATTAAAGAGAGAAAGAGAGAGACACATGTCCATTTGGTCCCTTCACACTCCAGTTTTACATCCATTCTGTAAATTTCCTTGGCCTGGTTTCAGTACTGTTTTTAACACACACTCGTGCACTTCCCCTCGGCTCCCTCCTGAAGCACACTTCAGATATTTTTTAGCTTGTAGTTTGTTTGCTGCGTCTCACTAATAATGAGAATGTCGTTATCGTCACTGCACAAATGTACAACGAAATTTAGATCATCATAGGAGAGTAAAGCCGCTGCGTACGTGTGCGCCACCACTCTTGGGCACTTCAGCCCATGTTAACCAAACCGCATGTCTTTGGACTGTGGAAGAAACCGGAGCACCCAGAGGAAACCCACACGGACACGGGGAGAACATGCAAACTCCGCACAGAAAGGCCCTCGCCGGCCACGGGGCTCGAACCCAGAACCTTCTTGCTGTGAGGCGACAGTGCGAACCGCTACACCACCGTGCCCATTTAATACTTAAATGTGTTTACTTTGGTGTAATACACGTGCACTTCAAACACAAACCGTTTTGTTCTGTGGAATAAAAATGGCAGCGTGCGTTCGGTGCGAGCTGACGTCAGCGTGCTCAGTGCTGCTAACAAACTGCATAGGTTTGTTTGTTTAAATTGTAAAGCTACAGTTAAAGTAACATTTGGACTCAAAAGCACAGAGGAAATGTTCCTGTTGTCACTGGTTGCCATGGCAGCTCTGGCTGTTACCTCTTAAGCCCTGCCCTTTGTGTTCAGTGATGCATGATGGGACAGGTGAGTGCAGCAAGCTTCCATACTGCTTTTTTTTTTTTTAGCTGCACGACATTTGCTCGTTTCTCAGAGGAAACAAAGTAAGGTTTGTGATGTGAGACAGTTTACCCAGAATGCATTGCAATCTGACTTTATGAGTCAGAGTGAGGTGGTTTATACTCATAAAAGAACGATAAACATTTCGCAGTTTGTCCCACACTTGGGCTCTGATTGGTCAGAAGGTATTGATTAATTGTCTATCACAGCAGCTCTGACAGTGGTGCAGCTGCACATCACAGGTTTATGGAAAATTAATGCACTCGTTAGTTTCTGTAGTAACAGCTCATTCACAGGGCCGTGTATCGCGGACACTTCAGTGACGAGAAACAGATTAAAAACAAGTGTAACTGTTAAAGTGGTGACAAATGTCATGTCTCTGGAAGGAGTCTCCAGCGTCAGCGCTGTGTAACAGTCAGAGGTGAAGCTGGAACTGTAAGGACAGAGGAGTTTACGCTTCTTTACAGTTTCTCAGTAACGTGATGGAACAAACTGCTTATTTTTCTCTTATTGACTTGGAGAGAAAAGAGAGAGTGGTGAGGGAACGACTGTTTATAGCTGCTTTAACGTGGGAATGTGGACGTTCCACAATATTAAATGGAACTGTAAATGGAAGAAAGGTTGTTTAATACATTTTTTAAAACCGGTAATTGTTGGCATTGTGCTGTGGTGTAAGGGGAATAAAACACTTGGGGACGTGCAGTTCAAGGAAAATAATCAGCTGCAGGGTGTAACAGTCTCTTTTCGGTCTCAAAGTGTTCGAGGAAGTCGATGAGTTTAGAAGCAGCACTGAAACAGACAGCTGAAAAACACAGTAAGTACTTCCTGTAGAGCTGGAAGCTGATTGGCCGATTCTGTTTGTTACCATGTTGAGCTGAAACTGAGTGTGTTTTTATCACTCAGTGTGTACAGGAACAAACACACACACACACACACACGCGCTTCAGGGACATTTGTTCTGTACAACACATATACTTACTCCCAGATTATAATAATCTAATTAAAACTATATCTATATTCATTACTTTGTTAAAAAACTAATTTCTGACTCAAGTAAGAAATGAAAAATGTAAAACGTTCACAGTGTAAGAGGTTCTGATGGTTGTTCTTGCACACTTCAGACAAAAATAAACCCGAGTTTGCAAAACCAATAATAATAATAATAATAATAATAATAATAATAATAAAAACAGTCATGTGACATGAATAAAACAGTGCAGCGCTCATACTGTCGTTTATTATTCATCCTTTACACCACAAAACCACCAGAAACACACAGGAAGTAACAGAAGCTCGATCAACAAAAGTAATGTGTTCGATCGAATAAAAACAGTTTAACAGCGAGAGTCAACAGATCCAGAGTTTAAATAAATTAACCGTCTTCGCCACCAACTGAAGCAAACAATAAACACAGAAATACCAAAAGTACAGATAAAACATGAGACACACGCAATAAAAACAAATATGACCCAAACCAAAAACAGAAATGTAAAAAAACTGTTATGTTTAAGTAACATAAATAAAACAATAAAATGATTAAAGCTTTAAAATAACCAAAAGGCTTTATTTGTCATAGATTTGTTTGAAAAATGATAAAGTATTTGCTGGTCCTGTGTGTAAATACGGGAGGTTTGTGGTGTGAATAATAAACACAGCTGATCGTTTATACAGTCTGCACTATTCTATTCAAATTCTCTCCACATTTTAGAATTTATTACATTTTATTCTGTTTTGATGTCATCTCACTGTCTGAAAGCACGCTATGTTTTTACGCTTTGGGGAGGTGCTAGGAAACACAGTCTAAGACTGGATGCCCCTCCTCTTCCTGTATGTGAGACACGCCCTCTTCTGGCACCACCTCTCCTCCCAGAATGCCAAGGTTTATTTCAGGCAGTTCGTCTTCTAACAGAGCGCCAGCGTCGTCCTCACAGTACAGACACGCCTACACACACACACACACACACACACACACACTGCATTATCTATCTTTATTAATTTATTCTTCACTGGGTGATCATTCCTCCTCTACTGAGACGGACAGGTACAGAGACCACGCCTCCTTCATGAGGACAGAGGCCACACCTCCTCTACTGGAACTGAAGCAGCAAAGCCACGCCCCATTCACTGGCAAAATTACTAACTGTATTATGTATATTTCATACAATTATATAGTATACACACACACACACACACACACACACACACACACCACCATCTGTCGTTCGCGCTGCTCTGCGGTTCTAATTGGCCTCTGTGTCTCCGCGCGCCCAGCTGTCTGTCTGTCTGTCTCTCTCTCTGTCTGTCTGTCTCTCTCTGTCTGTCTGTCTGTCTGTTTTCTGAGAACAGTGAACACAAACCAGCTGCAGGTGGGATGGACAGAGAGCGGAAGTGACGTGGATTCATTCAAGTGTGCATCATTATGACAAATACATAAACAAACAAATGAATGAATAAATGTTGTTTATCAGTGAAACACTCTCACAAAAACCCCACAGGACCGGACAAAATAATATTTTATTTTCACCCGGAAGTGTGAACATAGTGAGCTTTTAAAATAGGCAGTAATTCACTCCGTGCACCTTTTTCCAGGTAAAAGATCCTGAAGGTGCAAAAAGTTCCAGTGAAGGCCTCAGGGAGGAGCAGAAGGAGAGCTCAGTGAGGAGCAGCTCAGTGAGGAGCAGAAGGAGAGCTCATTGAGGAGCAGCTCAGTGAGGAGCAGCAGGAGAGCTCAGTGAGGAACAGAAGGACAGCTCAGTGAGGAGCAGAAGGAGAGCTCAGTGAGGAGCTGAAGGAGAGCTCAGTGAGGAGCAGCTCAGTGAGGAGCAGAAGGAGAGCTCAGTGAGGAGCAGCAGGAGAGCTCAGTGAGGAGCAGAAGGAGAGCTCAGTGAGGAGCAGCTCAGTGAGGAGCAGCAGGAGAGCTCAGTGAGGAGCAGCAGGAGAGCTCAGTGAGGAGCAGCTCAGTGAGGAGCAGAAGGAGAGCTCAGTGAGGAGCAGCTCAGTGAGGAGCAGAAGGAGAGCTCAGGGAGGAGCAGAAGGAGAGCTCAGTGAGGAGCAGAAGGAGAGCTCAGTGAGGAGGAGCTCAGTGAGGAGCAGAAGGAGAGCTCAGTGAGGAGCAGAAGGAGAGCTCAGTGAGGAGCAGCTCAGTGAGGAGCAGAAGGAGAGCTCAGTGAGGAGCAGCTCAGTGAGGAGCAGAAGGAGAGCTCAGTGAGGAGCAGCTCAGTGAGGAACAGAAGGAGAGCTCAGTGAGGAGCAGCTCAGTGAGGAGCAGAAGGAGAGCTCAGTGAGGAGCAGCTCAGTGAGGAGCAGAAGGAGAGCTCAGGGAGGAGCAGAAGGAGAGCTCAGTGAGGAGCAGAAGGAGAGCTCAGTGAGGAGGAGCTCAGTGAGGAGCAGAAGGAGAGCTCAGTGAGGAGCAGAAGGAGAGCTCAGTGAGGAGCAGCTCAGTGAGGAGCAGAAGGAGAGCTCAGTGAGGAGCAGCTCAGTGAGGAGCAGAAGGAGAGCTCAGTGAGGAGCAGCTCAGTGAGGAACAGAAGGAGAGCTCAGTGAGGAGCAGCTCAGTGAGGAGCAGAAGGAGAGCTCAGTGAGGAGCAGCTCAGTGAGGAACAGAAGGAGAGCTCAGTGAGGAGCAGCTCAGTGAGGAGCAGGAGAGCTCAGTGAGGAGCAGCAGGAGAGCTCAGTGAGGAGCAGCTCAGTGAGGAGCAGAAGGAGAGCTCAGTGAGGAGCAGAAGGAGAGCTCAGTGAGGAGCAGCTCAGTGAGGAGTAGCAGGAGAGCTCAGTGAGGAGTAGCAGGAGAGCTCAGTGAGGAGCAGCAGGAGAGCTCAGTGAGGAGCAGCTCAGTGAGGAGCAGAAGGAGAGCTCAGTGAGGAGCAGAAGGAGAGCTCAGTGAGGAGCAGCTCAGCGCTGCTCTCCTCTCACTCAAAGGAAGAAAGGCTTCAAGAATGAAAGGGAATAAAATAAATACCATCAATCGATAAAAAACATTTTTCATAAATAAAAAAGCGAAGACAAATAAAAGAACCAATAAATACAACTGACAAAACAAACAAACAAACAAATAAATAATGGATGGCACATAAACTCGCGCTCTGATTGGTCAGTGAGGCTCTGCGTCACGCCCCGGCTCGCGCTCATCCTCTTCATGTGTGGAGCAGTGCGAACACACACACACACACCTGAAGTGCTCCGGTACCGACCCGGACCCGGTTCCGTCATGGCGTACGAGTCTCGCGCAGGTAAAGTCGGCTTGTGGGCGGTTTCGGAAGCGGAAGACTGGAGAGGAGACCGGAAGGTAAGGAGTCTGATTGTGTCGCGCGACTGAAAAGTACCATTTGGTACCAAAGGTTCATTTTCTCCACCTTTAGCAGAATAAAAGCCCACATGTGAAAGTGCAGCACAAATACAGCACCTCATTATATTAGTTTTCTTTTAAAGGTGAATATATTCAGAATATGTTGTTTATATTATATTTAAGATTTCATTCAAACATTTCAGATTGTTTTAACCAAACTTTCTGTGAATAAAATATATAAAAATCAAATCTTCAGGGTACTAAACGGTACCTTTCCTTTTGCTTCCATCAGGAGGAACTGTTCTGGATCTTTATATTTACTGTGTGTTGATGAGCATGGTCACGTGACTGTAGTTTAGCTGGGACAGTGGTTTAATGGGTCGAGTCCCTTCAGCTTCAAATCATCTGAGCTGCAGAATAATGAGCTTTAGGAAACAAACCTTTCAGTGCGATATAAAATTATTATTATTATTATTATTATTATTATTGAGGAAATTTTAAAAAACCCCGAGAAATCTGCGATATGAGCTGGAATAAGGGGATTAAAGGGAAAACAGAACTTTGTCGATAATTAGCATATAGCATACTTTTTTACCGTGCAAGGCATGACTTTGGGATGCTTACGAGGAAGTACTTCCCCAAATAGAAAGTCCTGTGGCGATGGAAGGAAGCGTGATGGTAGCAGGCCTGAGAAGCTGGTAGCTACTAGCGAAGCCTCTGCACACAGGCGACTCATGTTAGATGGTCGTTACTTTGTCAACCTTGAGCAAAGGCAAATATCGGCAGCTATATGAGTGCCTAGGCAGCCCTTTTCAGGGACAGCACTGCCTACCCCAGTTGGGGAAGCCCCTAGAAAAGGTGTGGGTAAACAAAGCTTGCTCAGATTTTAACCTGGATGGCAACGCGCGGTCAGCGGGCCTTCATCACAGCGAGAGGAAACAAAAGAACAAATTTACTGTGGCAACATGGAATGTCAGAACAATGTTGGACAACGACACTAGACCAGAAAGGAGCTCTGCACTGATCGACATTGAACTCAGCAAATACAGCATCGACATTGCTGCTCTACAAGAAACAAGAATGGAAGGAGAAGGACAACTCCAGGAAAGACACTACACTTTTTACTGGATTGGGAAAACATCAGGTCGACGTGAGGCAGGCGTAGCCTTTGCAGTTCATAATAACCTTGCAAAAAGTCTGCCCAAATTACCAACAGGTTTCTCAGAGAGACTTATGAGCTTACGTCTTCACATTGGAAAGTCTCGGCATCTGACTCTTTTCTGCATCTATGCCCCTACCATGTCCTACTCTGATGAAGACAAAGAAAGTTTCTATCAAGAACTGAAGAACTGTTTAGAAAAAGTCCCAAAGGAAGATAAACTCCTGGTACTTGGTGACTTCAATGCACGTATTGGGTGTGACTATGTGACATATCCAGAAGTCATTGGTAAATTCGGCAAAGGAAATAAAAATCAAAATGGAGAACTGCTCTTAAATATTTGTATTGAACTTGATCTATGCATTACTAACACCTTCTTCAAACAACCAGATAAGAACTACTTCACCTGGACACATCCAAGATCCAAACATCCCCATCTCTTAGACTATGTATTAACTCGAAGATCAAATCTCTCAGATGTGCTTTGCACCAAGGCATTGCGAGGCGCTGAATGCTCGACAGACCATTTTTTAGTAAGATCTCAGCTCAAATTCAAGATCCTCTGCAAGAGACATAAAACAGCTAGTAAATCCCCTAGAAGACTAAATTGTACCAAGCTCTCCAATCCAGAACATCAATCTAGACTAGCAGATGGGATTACAAGCGCGCTTGTAGAAAACACTATGATCTCCCAAGGTGATGATGTCGAAATGCAATGGAAACAACTTAAGAACATAATATGCCAAGTATCAGAGGATTTGCTAGGATACCCGAAAAGAAAATCCCCTGACTGGTTTAGGGATAATGAAGAATCAATCCAAAAGCTATTAAATGAAAAAGATGTGCTTTTCAATAAACACCTGAACATGAACTCGGAAAAGAGTAAAGCTGACTTCAAGGTTGTGAAAGCCAAAGTACAGAAGGAAATTCGTAGACTAAAAGATGACTGGTGGTCAAAGCTGGCAGAGGAGATGCAAGGCATGGCTGATAGAAATGATACTAAAGGACTTTTTTCTGCGCTGAAAGCCATCTATGGTCCAAAAACAAATACAGTTGTTCCTGTGAAATCTGCAGATGGTAGCAAAATTTATACAGACAAAAGGTGAAATTACTGAACGATGGAAGGAGCACTTTTGTAACCTCCTCAACCAACAAGGATAAGCAAAACCCAATGCGTGTGATGGATTGACCAAACGGCCGGTGCGTGATGATCTATGTGACCCAATTACCATGGATGAACTGGAGAAAGCACTGAAAAGCACCAAAAGTGGTAAATCACCGGGACAGGATGGTATTCCAGCTGAAGTACTGAAGCATGGGGGTGAAAAGCTAAAGGCTGTGTTGCTTGACCTCTTCAACACCTGTTTTGAAAGATCCTGTCTTCCACAAGATTTCAAAGATGCTGTAATTGTAACAATATACAAACAGAAAGGAGAAAGAAGTGACTGTGGAAACCACCGGGGTATATCTCTTCTGTCAGTCACAGCTAAAATATTTGCCAAGATCATCCTCAACAGACTGAAGCGTATATCAGAAAACACTCTACCTGAGAGTCAGTGTGGCTTCAGAGCCGGCAGATCTACAACTGACATGATTTTTTCACTTCGTCAACTGCAAGAAAAGGCAATAGAACAACAGCAACCTTTGTATATTGGATTTGTCGACTTCTCAAAGGCTTTTGACACTGTTGATAGAGCAACACTCTGGAAAGTTCTGCAGGCCTATGGCTGTTCTCAGAAAATCATTAAGATCATCCAATTATTTCACGATGGCATGGAGGGAAGAGTAACAGTAGGTGGTAACTTCACTGAACCTTTCAAAGTCAATCATGGGGTAAAACAAGGCTGCGTCCTTGCACCAACCCTCTTCACAATGTTCCTATCAGCTGTTTTGGAAACAATGCCCACTGGTCTTGATGGCATTTATTTACGCACTCGAACAGATGGGAACCCATTCAACCTGGCAAGACTCCGAGCAAAAACAAAAATCCGAGAGATCTGCATCCGAGAGCTTCTCTATGCAGATGATTCAGCTCTGTTAGCAAATTATCCTATTGCAATGCAAAAAATTGTGAATGCTTTTGCAAATGCTGCAGATCTTTTTGGGCTCAAGATTAATATCTCCAAGACAGAACTGCTCTTTCAACCTCCTCTTCAAAATAAAGAAAGTGTTCCACCTAATATCAAAGTCCAGGGTGAACCACTCAAATCTACAAACTGTTTCATGTACCTGGGAAGTGCAGTGACTAACAACAACTCATCAGACACAGAAGTTGATAGACGGATCCAAGCAGCTTCCAAGTAGAGGTCTGCGCGCGACAGAATTTTCAGTCCCGCTCCCGCATTGTGCAGTCCCGCTCCCGCAAAGAATTATGATTTTCAGTCCCGCTCCTGCCCGCACCTGCCATATTTTGTCCCGCTCCCGCCCACAAATCCCGCATGATGCAGACGTTCGCGTTATTTCTCACGAAAGTTCTTGTCATTGGCTTGGGGAATTTCACCTAGCGCACGTAGCGAGGGTGCACGCTGCCAGGCGGCATGCGCAGCTGAGGCTTTACAGAGATACCCATTGTGAGCTTCACTAGAGGAGCTCTGCTCTTCTGCCATGATCGGAGATCTCAAACACGGAAGAGCGGAAAGGAATCGGAAACGTATGCGAGATTAGACCACTGTGGCAGCGGGGGCGTGGCCAAGCAGCAGTCTGTGAATGGAGGGCGGGGTCAGGGAAGGTAAGTGGCTAGGTCATTACACCTCATGTCAATTTGTGTGTGTGTGTGTGTGTGTTTGTTGCCGGGATGGAGTATAAAGGGAGGGGGAGAGGAGAGGGATTCACTCCCTGACCACAACACGTGTGAGTGAGTGAGTGAGTGAGTGAGCGAGTGAAAGAAAGAAAGAAAGAAAGAAAGAAAGAAAGAAAGCTGAAAAGCTCAATAAACTGAGTGGGTGTGAACACGAACTCTCGCCTGCCGTGCTTCTGTGCTCCACCCACATCGGGGATTACTACAGTGGTGCTGAAACACGCTACCTTCCCCGACCCTGCCCTCCATTCACAGACTGCTGCTTGGCCACGCCCCCGCTGCCACAACCACATCCGCAAATTTAGGCATCTTAAAATGTTTTTATTAATGCCAAATAAAATATCCAGCACAAATTATATATAATAGACATAAATTCATAATTTATAAATTTTATTTTAAACACGTTTTTAGTTAGCAGGACTGCAGCTTATCACCTCTCCCGCCTGCGCCCGCATTGTGCACTCCCCCTCCCGCCCGCGCCTGCAACGAGCTTTCAAAATTTGTCCCGCGCCGTACTGCTTTGCGTCGGGTCCCGCGGGTCCTGCGGGACTCCCGCGGGAGTGCAGGGCTCTACTTCCAAGGTTTCTGGAGCACTCAAGAAAAAGCTTTGGTCTAGACATGACATTAGACTTGTCACAAAGATAAATGTGACCGCTCACCGAATCCAGGGACGCATGTCGGCCGAAACGAATCCGAGATAATCGCAAAAGAAGCATTTTTTTTTTCGAAATTTGTGATTTTTGTTTTTTTCCATCATGTGCAAGTTGAGATCTTGAAGAATGCAATCAGTATTTCAGATAATAGATTGTTTTGTTGGAAAAGCATACATTTTTTGTTGCAAATTGTCTTGTTTTTGTCAGGACTGTAGCCTGCTGGGGGGTGTGGTTAAATTACCATATGGGCCATTCACATGAAGATTTAAGTCATTTGTTTATTTTTTTCCGCGAATCAGCTGTATGATGCGGGCTGAGCGCATGGCTACTTAACTGCATACAGGCGTGTGATTTCACTATGGAATGAGTTACTAAACAGAGCGCAGAGGAGCTGAAACACCGCGAAGCAAACAGACACTCGGTATTTACATCGGAGATCACCATTTCTAGCAAAAAAAAACGCAACCTCGTTTTCCAGATTGAATGGAATACTTGAATGATTGGATGATACACGGACCGTTCTAGGATTACATTCCATCGGAGGCATTGGTGTGTGCAAGGCGCCGTTTCTCTTTCTGATGGGGTGAGTTTATTAATCTAAGGCTGTGTGGTTATTTTTGCATGTAACGGAGAGTGTTGTGGTTTGGTTAAGCCTAGGTCACAACCGGACGTACGATTTTTTGGCCGTGTGATTTTTGGCGTTTCCCAAATCACTGCGGGGGTTTTTTGTTCACGGAGAAAGATGCACATTGGCCGTAAGTTTGTCTTGCAACCTGAAAAAAACGTAAGTGCCCGTAGAGTTTGTTTGACATGACAAAGAGCCTCTGCGGCCAGTCTGCGGCTCGAAAATCAGCACATCACACGCGCGCTCTCGTGCTTTTCACACGCGCGCTCTCCGTGTGTTTCTTGCGTTTTTTGCGTGTAGACCGGCTGTAGGAGTGCGTACTGTACGGCCGGTTGTGACTGAGGCTTTACATGAAACTAGTGTTGTGTTAGTTGTGTCATCATCGTGCTCTCTTTCTTTCTTACGGTGCGAGTAATTTTTCAACCACAAAACGTTAAAGTATACTTTAGGACTTATTTTTGTACTTCATAATTGTGTTGGGCATACTTTGCATGGAAGGAAAATTGACGTGGTGATCTTTGTTTACATGAAAGTAGTATCGTGCTAGCTTGTAGGGGGTAGGGCTTTCCTTAATGTCATGCAAATGAGCAGCATTATGTGCCCGCCCTGCACCCAGAGTAGCTGAGATGGAAAACTTTGAGGGCGATTTTCTCCCTTTTCTGTTTTAAGAAGTATACACTTTCAAAAGGCCACACATTCTTCAAATATTGTCAGATCTCCACATGGAAGGCATCATTGGAAAGCTTAGAAACTGTACTTTCTGAATCTGTCAATAACTCAAAATGCCCCCGGGCCGACATGTGTCCCTGGAGTCTGTGATCTGCCACAAATGTTTACAACCCAGTGGTTCTACCATCTCTGCTGTATGGTACAGATTGCATGACCCTGTACTCAGACACATCAAGAAACTCACAGCCACACAACTCCGACATCGACGACAGCTACTGAAGATATCTTGGAAGGACAGAGTGCCAGATGTGGAAGTCATTGAACGAGCCAACACAGAAAGTGTTGAAGCTCTTATTGCGGCCGCACAGCTCAGGTGGGCTGGACATCTAGTGAGAATGCCTGACACCCGTCTCCCAAAAACCATCTTTTATGGAGAACTAAGCTATGGCAGGAGGAACCGTGGTGGCCAAAAGCTAAGATACAAAGATACACTAAAGCGCCACATGAAGATGTGCTCTATAAATGACTCCACATGGACAGAAAATGCTCTTGATAGATCTAAATGGCGAGCAACCATACATCAGGCCAAGAGCTCAGTTGAAAAGGATAGAAAGGCAAGATATCTCAGAGCACATGCAGTTAGACACAGCAAGTGGACAGATACAGCTCATGAATGCCCGTTCTGTGGGAAACTATGCAGATCTAAAGCTGGCCTTGCAGCCCACGCACGTTATTGCTCCACGTAAATTCCCAAAATTCATAGTCATCATCGTTTACGATGGACAGCATATATATATATATATATATATAGAGAGAGAGAGAGAGAGAGAGAGAGAGAGAGTTTTTTTCTAACGCATTGTGTGAATATGTAAATAAGAGGTTGTTGTTGTTGTTGAAGCCCGTTTAAAGAATTTGGCTGGACATCAAATCCATTTGTAGAAGAAAAATCAAATCCTAAACAGAGGAATAAAGCAGCGCAGCGCAGACAGACAGAGAGAGAGAGAGAGAGAGCAGGAAGAGAGAAAGTGACTGATGGGAAACTGGGAGAAGAAGAAGAGGAGTGTGGAACTCCTGCTCGTGGTGTTTGACTGAAAGTATTTGCTCCCAGTGAGGCTCTGGAGAAACTGCAGGATGTTCTGATGAGGATTTCTCTCCGGTGTTACTGGTTTGTGTGAACAGATGAGGAAGCCGCTGGTGGAGAAGAAGCGGCGCGCGCGCATTAACGAAAGCCTGCAGGAGCTCCGGGGTCTGCTGACCGACACCGAGGTGACGCACACCTGCACGCGCACACCGGTTCCGGGAGAGACACGGGAGGAACTCAGACAGATTAGTAATCAATCTCTCTCTCTCTCTCTCTCTCTCTCTCTCTCTCTCTCTGCAGTTGCATGCAAAGATGGAGAACGCAGAAGTGCTGGAGCTGACGGTGAAGCGGGTGGAGAGCATCCTCCGGGACCGGACACCTGGTGAGATCTGAGCCCGCGCGCGCGTGACGCAAACGTTTATTAATTAACCGCGCGCGCAGTGCGCCACAATTTACTCATGTTTAAGCAGGTGTGTGTGTGTGTGTGTGTGTGTGTGTGAGACCCAGAGGCGGACAGGATGGGTGGGGAGGTCAGTGAGCGCTTCACCGCGGGATACATCCAGTGCATGCACGAGGTTCACACCTTCGTGTCCACGTGCCCCGGCATCGACGCCCCGGTAGCGGCGGAACTTCTCAACCACCTGCTGGAGCGCCTGCCGTTAAACGAGGACCTGCAGGGCGGCATCTTTGATCTCGGGTCCGAGCTTCTGCCTCCTACGGGAGCGCGCGCACCGGCTCTGTCCCCGAACTCCGCCCTGGAGGAGACCTTCAGCGGGTCAGCTCCGGGCTCGGGGGGGCGGGAGGAGGAGCAGGAGGACCGGAGCTCCGCCCCTTACTGCACGTCCTTGTGGAGACCGTGGTAGAGCCACGAGCGCACCGGAAACACCTGTACACTGACGCAATAACCGGAATTAATTAATGCAAATCAACAAAAAATACTTTACACATTTTAGGGATGCTGCAGCACATCAGGTTTATAATAACACACACACACACACACACTGGACCATCGCTGCTGCACATTTCAGGAAACATTTCGGTTGTAATTGTGGAATAATCACAGATTCATCACATGTGACTCTGATGAAGCCCTTCAGCTGCCTGCCCACTGTTTCATCATTTAATACTCGGTGTGTTTCGAGTGCAGTCAGACTGGAGCCCAGTTTATTCTTTCTGAGTGATTTATTTATAGATGAGTTTTATAGCTGATGATGATAATAATAATACTTTGTCTGATTGTCTGTTAATGATAAACATTATTTATGAAATTAAGGTGAATATTTTAAACAGGTCTGAAGCAGTATTTTGATTCTCATTTGCATTTTTAAATTCTCTCCTGCAGTAACTGAGTCCAGTTACAGTAAGAGTGATTATTCATCTGTAACTGAGGGTTTTACTGAACTCCACACAAACAACAGAGAAAACACTAAAATCTGATTTCAAACCAAGTCTTAAACTGACAGAAGGGAAAAGAAAAAGCCCCTAAATCCAGTAAAAGCTCAGAGGGAACGGATTATAATGCACTTTTCCAAACAAATATATGATAAAAAACAACAACCCTCAAACCTTACCATCAGAGTTCATTAACACACTGCGGTTATGGGTTCATATCCACTTATAAACTCATTCTGCTCCATAAAGGATTCACAGCGTTTCACTAAAATAATGAATGTAAGGACCTTTGAGACACTTTTTGATAATAAAACTAAATGAATGACTTTTCGTTCATTCATTCATTAATAAACAAACCCACAGCTGTGTTTAGAATCAGATGAAAACTTTATTACTGTAAAAAGATCAGATTACATTTTATTAATATCATCAATCATCAAAAACTCAACATTGGTGTTTATAATAATCACAAAGCCAAAAAAACTTTACTTTAGTAGAATCAGATCATTAAACGTAAAAACCTTCACCGGCTGCAAATGAAGAGAAACAACACAAAAGACACGACAGCAGAAGCTAATAAAAATGAGATTTTCTTATAATATGTTGGTAGGATAAAAGAAAAGAAACAACATGAATGAACATGAATCTGGAGAAAAGGATTAACATCTGAAAACAGTGTGCATTTGTATGAATTCATCTGAAAGCCTTAAGAACATCTTCTAAATATTATTGTGAACATGAATTGATGTGTAAAGCTCGAGTGTGTGAACTGTTCCTGCACACTTTTCCTGCTCTGTGACACCTGACTGAACTCATCACCCTGAGAACAAGTGCACAGTGAAGGGTTCGGGGCAGTTAGTGCCGGAGTCAGTGTTCTGTTCCTCCAGCATCAAGAAAACTTTATTTCAATTTACACACGACTCGAAGTCGATCAGAGTCCAGCACGTAATCAGGAGCTGCGCCTGCAGTGTGTGTGTCCGCAGGGCAGTGAGACAGAGGAGGGCGTGTCTGTCTCGCTACGTCCTCGCAGGTCAGCGGACGGGACGACACCTTCCTCTCAGAGAGACGCTTCGGTCCGAGCCCCACCCATATATTGGAGCCTGGGGGAATGCCCCTCCTCCTGAGCTCAGACTCCACCTCTTTCTGATCAGCGTCAGAATCGATGTTCAGAATTCCAGCCCTGTTCTCCTGATGGCAGTAATCCAGCGCTGCCCTCCAGCTCAGAGCCACATCACTCACATGGATATTACCTGAGAGACAGAAAAACCCAAAAGGAGGAGGAGAGTGAGATCAGAGACAGAGACTCACACCAGCTGTGCTCTAGTCGTCATACAGAAGATTGCTGAGACAGTTTTAGTTTTACTGCCTGGAAAATCATCACTTACTGCTGTAGCACAGAGCAGGGTATGTATAATAACATCGCCTTGAATACCAGCCCCATTCATACATTCTTGCACAGTCATATGATGCCCAATGGTAAACCCTCCCCCAGTTTCTGTAAGTAGAGATTCTTCCATCACTCCACTGCCAGTCACCCCGCAGACCGATCCAGAAGGGCGTGGTGCTGTTTAACCCTTCAGTCTTCACCTCTTCATTTTGCTGCTCGTCTCTGATGCTGACCAGGTCAGTGTAGTTCCTCCTGCAGTAACGCTGAGCTTCATACCACGTCTTACTCTCAAGGATTAGATGATAATCAGGAGTCTGTGAAGAAGCGTCTGTGGAGGTTAAAAAACCCCTGTATGATCTGGCTTATTATTTGTATATTTACAATAACAACACATGATCTTAAACATAATCTCATCTCATTATCTGTAGCCGCTTTATCCTGTTCTACAGGGTCGCAGGTGAGCTGGAGCCTATCCCAGCTGACTACGGGCGAAAGGCGGGGTTCACCCTGGACAAGTCGCCAGGTCATCGCAGGGCCTTAAACATAATATTTTAAAAATCACAATAATCAATAAAATATACATTAAAACATGCATATAAAATCAGAAATTACCTTGTTTATAGCACATGAAAGGTTTTGTATCTGTGCACTGAAGACTTTCCCAGGAACCATCAGCTTTCATAGCAGCACAGCAGATCGATGCCCCACAGGCCCCTGTCACCTTTCTGAATGTTAGAGGATCACCATTCGACCATTTCTCACTGAACTCACCACGACGGAGACCGATCCATCCATAACTGATACCAGACTTAATCAATATATTTCCCAGTTCAGTGTGGTCTTCATCAGAGTCCACAGTGACGAGGTCGGTGTATTTCTCTCTGCAAGCTGCCTGAGCCTCAGCCCAATTCATCCTACGCGGAATTAAATGGAAGGTAGCGAGGCGGCTGTGGACTGGAGGAGAAAAGGCTGTGGAAGAAATTTCTCCCGTTAATGGAGCAGGACAGAGAGGAAAGGAGGGAAATGTGATGTTTTCCATTCATACTGAGAGACGGATTGCAGCTCCAGAACAGCTTGAAGTGACTCAGAAAAGTCAAAACACTGTGAAGTTAACAGCTGGAGCTTCATACAGATGTGAAACGCTGAATGTCAGGATGAAGTAAAGACTGGATTTTGTACGTGATCGTGTGGTTTTAGTTAAATTGACGATGATCGGTGTGTTGAAATTGATGAGTGTAATCTGTCCTGAACCTGGAGTAGCTCACTGCATGTGGATGATAAACAGTTAAAGGAAACTCCACCCTGAATGATTTGCATATTCACCATCTACACAGGCAGGGAAATAAATATTTGGATGTTTACAAAGTTATTGTTAATTTCACTGTCTACCACAATACAGTGGAGTTAAAATGAACTAATGGATCAGAACTCCAAGCTTTCATTTAAAGGAATTTAATCCAGATCAGGTGAACAGTGGAGGAATTACACCACATCTTATCTGTGTCCGTCTCCTTTTAAGGGAACAAAAGTAATTAAACAAACTAACAATCATAAATTAAATTGTGATTTTAATAGATGTTTGCAAATCCATTGCAGGTGATGACTGCCTGAAGTCTCGAGCCTTTAGACATCACCAGACTCTGGGTTTCTTCCCTGGTGAAGCTCTGCAGGTCTTTACTGCAGCCGTCTTCACTTCCTGTTTGTTCTTGGTGCGTTTTGCCTTCAGTTTTATTTTCAGCAAGTGAAATACAGCTCGGGGCGGGGTTTCCTCACAACGTTGCACTTTAGGGTTAAAGAGCAAGTTTAAAGACGCTGTTAAGCAACAAACGTTGTGTCTGTATGTGGTTTTCCCAAATTCACGTGGAAGAAAGAAGCTTAAGAGCAACTTTGCAGCATGCATCACCAAAATAGACGACTTTCACATGACGTCATCGTAACTGTGGGTTTGTTTACGTGGCCATGTTGCCTGGCGAGCTTTGTGTTTGACAGCAACTGGCACGAGTGTGCATGAGTGATTGTAAGCCCAATTCAGTACATCTACAGATAAACTTGTAGACGTTCCATCTAAAAGAACAATGCCAGAGACCTGTAGTGCTTTTGGATGGAATAACAGACGTGGAGATAAACCTGGTTTAACTTTTCACTGCTTCCCTGTGAACCCAGAAAGACGAGAAAAATGGTGAGCTGCAGTTAAACAGGAAGACTGGATGATGAAAACATTCCCCTGTGTGTGTGGAGAACATTTAATATCAGGTTAGTGTGAAAGTTCTGTGCAGCGTTAAACTGTAGACCTGGATGTGGGCTTTGGACGTGATATATTTTATTAGACCCAATGCTTGGTGAGATTAGCAGCATGTTTGCTCTGTACTGATAATGTAGACTCGGCTAAACACCATAAAATATGTTAGATCTAGTCCCTGGTTTGTTTATTACTGTGAGAAGTCCACATTTGAGCTTCCCCTTATCATAATAAGGTATTTATTTTTATTGGGAATTTCCCATAACATTCTGACACGAAACCTTCCTCGGAATATCGGTAGGCATCTGTACTTCTCTCTGCCTTTAGCATCTCCGGTGTATTTAGAAATCCAAACACTCAATAGTTCAGGGTGTCGTAGTGTCCCAAATCCGGTAGCTGGTTTGCTGAACAATTTTAAAGTGGAATAAAGACATTTGTGGGTAAATTAAGAAGAAGAAGCTGCCTTTATTTTTCTTTGGACGTAATGTGATCTGCTGCTATAATCTAAAATTTTAATCATGTCAGAGAGATTGTACTGACTACAGTTGTCTGGGTTTTCTTCATTACCTGTCGTGACCATTCTTCTTTGTTTGCCCGGCAATATGATGGACGCTGCCTGATAAACAAAAATCCGTGCTGTCAGAGAAAATCCGCTAAAGCAGGGGTTCTCAACCTTTCCTACTTTAAACCCACCTATTCATACTGGTAACGAGTCGAGGCCCATTAAAAAAGATCCCCAGTTGTTTTGCCTCATCTATTCTATTAGAATCTAATAATCTACTGTAAAGTGTATTAATGGGATGTGACATCACTCCCTGTTACAGATGGGAGCCCAGGAATTAAATAAATCCAATAAAAACCATCTGTGTGTAATTGTAGGTGATGTATTTAAAACTGTATGAATGCGCCAGAAGCCGAACCCATGCATGCAGGTCATTCTCCGCCAAAAGGGATTAATGATCCAAAAGTGGAGTCTGGTCCATTAACACAAGAACTTACTGCCATGTTTGTGTTCAGCAGACAAGCAAGTTATTAAACCCCAGAAGTGGATACAGAACCCACTCAATGGGATTCGATCCTTACACGCTAACAAAGAATGATTTTTTTCCTATTAAATAAAAATGTACTCGCTAAATTTGACATTAGTAGAATAAATTTTGATCCTATTGTAGCTGGAACTAAATACAAAAACAATAGTTATGCATACTATTAATTAAGATAATTAACAGATAATCAACATGTTTTAAGGTTTTTTTAAAGATTGCATATATTTTTATTCTTTTATATTTGTAATTATTTGTATCTGTACACGACCCACCAGCTCTGCTGATCAACTTATCATCTTTAAATAAAGTTATTCATTCATTCATTCATTCATTATGATTTGGAAAATTATCCATCCATTGAGTTCCCCGACATCTCCGACTCCCTGGTGCTGCAGACATCGTTCTACATGGACACAGATTAAAACCTGGAAGAGCCTGGAGGAGAACAACTTTTTATATGTGTCTGGGTTAAAGATCTGGGGATCAGGACACTGCAAGATAAATCCTGTATTGTTTTTGCCGGGTAAGGAGGAGTTTCTGGGCTTTTTGTACGCGGCTTTGCAAGGGTTGCTCGGATGCTACAAGTTTTAGTATCGGGTGTAAACAAACCACAGCTGCTCGATTCTCAATCCTCCTGCTCTTCTCTTCCAGCAGGCATCACAGATCCATAGAATTTACCCACAAATGGATTTATTTATTCAGCCCCCTGTGTGTGCACGCTCTGTGTGATAGAACAGTGTTTCTGACCCATTGGGCCGTGACCCATTAGTGGGCTGCGAAGTGCCATCGAGTGAGCCTAAACATTTTTTCAGGTTTGAAGTCAAATACTAAATAGTTCAGGATGTCGCAGTGTCCCAAATCCGGTAGCTGGTTTGACGTTGTAAAAAGTTCCTGATGTGGGTGGAGTACAGAAGCACGGCAGGTGGGAGCTGATGTTCACACACACTTTATTTTTACTACTTTCATTGCTTTCCAGCTTCATTCACTCACTCACTGCTCACACACACACACACACACACACACACACACACACACACACACACACACACACACACACACACACATTAACTGACAACAGGTGTGAGAAGACTTTGCCACTCTTCTCCCCCCCCATTCACAAACTGATGCAAGGCCACGCCCCCACTGCCATATACCCCCACCGCCTGACTCAGGCTGGGGAGCCATGATAGTGGAAGATAGAAAAAGAGAGAGAGTGAAGAGAAGAGAGCTCTCTCGACCAGAACACGTGTGTGTGTGTGTGTGTGTGTGTGTGTGTGTGTGTGTGTGTGTGTGTGTGTGTGTGTGAGAGCAGTGAGTGAGTGAATGAAGCTGAAAAGCAATGAAAGTCGTAAAAATAAAGTTTGTGTGAATATCAGCTTCCGCCTGCCGTGCTTCTGTACTCCACCCACATCAGGGAGGTATTACAGTGGAGCCGAAAGCCAGGAATACAGAAGGGAACCACCACCTGGAGTCCCCTCCATTTAAGGATCTCATCCATGCCGTCACTACCATCCAGCAGAACCAGCATCAAGCGCTGACCACCCTCTGGAAGGAGAAGGAACAACGTTTTGAAGCCTTGGTCTTGGCACAGCAGGGAGATCACCAGGCGTTCCAGCATCTGCTCGCGTTGGCGGGTGCCTCAACCACCACCGCGGCAGACCCTCCCTGCCGACAGCCAGCTCGTATACGTGGACCTGAAGCGAACCATCCTGCAGTGTGCTGGCTGCTCCCAGGAACAACATCAGCAGCACTTCCAGACATTGACATTGGAGGAGGTCGGCCGGCCATTTGCATTCGGCCAACAGCTCTGGGACGCCTACCAGCAGTGGCTGAGAGCAGATGACTGCGACGCTGAGGGAATCCTCGATCTGGTGACACTGGAGCAGTTCATCACGCATCTTCCGGAAGGAATGGCGGAGTGGGTCTAGTGTCATCACCCAGCATCGTTGGGTCAAGCCACTGAGTTGGTGGAGGATCATCTGGCGGTGGTTCCAGCAGCAGGCAGATGTGTCACCTGTTATCTTTTCTCTCTCCTTCTCCTCCCCCCTCTTTCCATGGAGATGGGAGCCAGCTCCCCTCCAGCCGGCCTGCCGCACCTGTGGTGTCCTCCTGTCTTCCCCTTCTGTGTCTGTGTCTTCTCCCCCCCAGGTGAGTGACACCCATAACACCAGTGCAGAGGGAAAGCCTGGGCCGGTAATCTGGCACTGCAGGGAGCTGGGGCATCTCCAGGGTCAGTGCTCTGTGATGGAGGTGGGAGATGTGGTCCGGATCCCCAATGTTCCAGAGACCGCTCCTGATCAGCTGGAGCATATCATATACCAGTAAATGTCCAATGGGATACGCATCATGTGTTGGTGGATTCCAGCTGTAATCAGACCTCAATCCACCAAAGCCTGGTGCAAAGGTGAAGCATTGAGCAGAGCACAAGCGGTGAAGGTTGTGTGTGTGCACAGGGATGTTCGCAATTATCACCCATTGGTATCTCGCCCTCCAGGCGTTTAAATTTGAGGTGGTCCACAGGCTGGAGGTGCAGATGGTGGTGGCGGACTTCCTGTCCTGTCGGGGGGGTGGGGGTCCACTACAGGCTGGACGGCTCCCTGGCCCGAGTTGGCAGCGGGGGTGTGGCCAAGCATCAGTTTGTGAATGGAGGGTGGGGTTAGGGAAGGTTAATGGCAGTCAATGCACCTGTTGTCAATTAACGTTGTGTGTGTGTGTGTGTGTGTGTGTGTGTGTGTGTGTGTGTATAAGGATTGAGTGAGTGAACGTATGAAGCTGAAAAGCTACAGTCATAAAAATAAAGAGTGTGAACACCATCTCCTGCCTGCCGTGCTTCAGTACTCCACCCACATCAGGGCTTACTACAGTCAAATTTAGCGAGTACAGTTTTATTTAATAGGAAAAAATCATTCTTTGTTAGCGTGTAAGGATCGAATCCCATTGAGTGGGTTCTGTATCCACTTCTGGGTTTTAATAACTTGCTTGTCTGCTGAACACAAACATGGCAGTAAGTTCTTGTGTTAATGGACCAGACTCCACTTTTGGATCATTAATCCCTTTTGGCGGAGAATGACCTGCATGCATGGGTTCGGCTTCTGGCGCATTCATACAGTTTTAAATACATCACCTACAATTACACACAGATGGTTTTTATTGCATTTATTTAATTCCTGGGCTCCCATCTGTAACAGGGAGTGATGTCACATCCCATTAATACACTTTA
>NC_083591.1:1069236-1134236 GCF_027579695.1 Neoarius graeffei | reverse complement strand
GTGGTGGCGCTATAACAGGCAGGCCCATTGGGCTTCAGGTTATCATAAAATCATAATATCTATTGAAGTAAGAAGTGTCCGACCATACAGTCAATGCACTGTGGCTTTCTGACATTTTCCCTGTTTATGTGGCAAGATATTAAAATCATAAGGCCATTTCAACATATTACAAGATATCAAAAATCCCTTCGCAATTTAATATCAGCGACATCTTGGCATCACGTATAACAAATTTCACATGAATCTCATGAACCGTCTAGGAGGAGCATGTTAAAATTCATCATGTGTCAAAACACACATATTCAAAACCCTATTCTTTCCTTGGCCAGTTGGTGGCGCTATACCAGACAGGCATATTGGGCATCTAGATGTCATAATAATCACATTCTCTAATAACCTGAAAGGTTTCAGCCAAATCATTAAATATATTGTGACTTCATGACACATTTCCTGTTTATGTGGCGAATATTAAAATTCATCATATCGCCATTTCAACATATTACAACATATCAAAAATCCCTTCGCAATTCAACATCAGCAATATTTTCGCATCATGTTTGCCAAGTTTGACATGAATCTGATGAACCGTCTAGGAGGAGCACGTTAAAAATGACCATGTCTCCAAACGCATATAAGCCCAATTACCTCACTTCCTGTTGGGCGTGGCTAATGCAATGTATATATGAAAGTTGTTTGTCTTGGGACGAACTACGCACCTACCAAATTTGGTATGCGTAGCTGAAACTATATGCCAATCCAAGGACTCCATGACATTAGGTGGCACTATGAAGTCCCTGGGCCACGCCCGGGGCCAAATGTCTGTGGCTGAATAGCGGCTACAATGACTGATGTGTGGATCAAATTTCATGAGTTTTCGTGTATGGCAAATGCCTCAAATAAGGCCAAACGCAACAGAAAAATAAGAATAGGAATAAGAATTAAAGCCGCTAGCGGCCTTGACGGGCCCTCGCACATGGCCGGCCCAAGGCATAAGCAAATTAAGCGCCCATTTAGGGCCCCACACACCACCAGGGGGCCCCCAAGAGCAGTTGTAATGCCCACCTGCAAAAATATTTTTAATTAAAAAAACGTAATATCAATGACACGATATAGCAGAAACAAAAGACACAAAAATAAGACACAAAATAACGTTTTTTGTATCATTTTCATGGTTGGTACATTAGGTTAACTAATCCTTGCTGCTGGTTGCTGCCACTGCGCTCCTGCACAACCAGACGCACGTGACGTGACAGGAGTTATTCACTTCGGAAGATAGGTGGACTAGATGGCTAAGCCATGTCTCAAAAAAGAAATTATCCATCTGGGGCAGAGAAGAGGAAGAGACAAGAGGAAGAAAAAAAGCAGCAAGAAAAAGGTAAATGTGAATGTCCAATGTTACTATTTTTGTGTGACTTTGCCTCCCGAAAAGCCAGGAAACATAGATTTTGAAGGGAAATGATCAAGCACTGATGATGACAGGAAAAAGGACAAGTGTTGTCTTTCCGAACAGTGAGTTATTTTAGGCGAGTTTTCATATTTTCTCCTGTAAATAGTTTTAAGTGCAACATAATAGGTGGTTGTTGTGTTACTGTTGATGTTATTATGCTGCAAATTTCTCTGTTCATTTTGTGAATTTATTTAAGATTTCTTTTAAGATGTAAGGTTTATTCCAGATTTTAAGATTTATTTATTTGTTTGTTATTTAATAACGGTTACAAGTACAAGTACTAAGTACTGTTTGTAAGAACTGTGTATGTTAGGTTTTGTTTTGCACATTAGTGCAAAATAAACTGGTTAACTTGTTTACATATACAGTGTCTTGTCTACTGATTTGTTGTTTTACTTACAAATATGCCACACATCACTCTGAATATTTTATATTGCAATAGCCACAAGTTGCAGTATAATGTAAACCAACTAAAAACGCAGATTATGGTGGGTGGCTAGACTAACTAGACTAACTGTGTAGCCTAAGAAATAATAAGGCAGCTAGCAGTGTAGTTTTGGTGGTGTGGGGGGCCCCCAAATCAAATTCTGCTTCGGGCCCCTTAAAGGCTTGGGCCGGCCCTGCCCTCACACGTGTGGTTCTGCAACCCAGGACATCCCGCCACCCAACAAAACAGTCACATGTCATATATTCATCAACTGTTCAAAGGTGATGCGCATGTTGCAAATGCCGTGACTGCCTGATGGATGAGAGACAGACAACGACTGGAAGTGTGTGTGTGTGTGTGTGTGTGTGTGTGTGTGTGTGTTTCTGTGGTGTGAAAATGTACATTTATATATGTCCAAAACTATACGTGTCTCCTCCTTATCTCTATCTCACGCTGTAATCTTAAGTCATCTTAGCTTTCCTGTGTCTGCAGTGTGTGTGTGTGTGTGTGCATGCAGAGTTTTCATATGTCTGTAACAAAATGCACAATGTGCATCACTATTAGTGTGTGTGTGTGTGTGTGTGTGTGTGTGTGTGTGTGTGTGTGTCAGAGGGAGGGAGAGAGAGAGAGAGAGAGAGAGAAAGTGTGTGTGAGAGAGAGAGAGAAAGTGTGTGTGTGTGTGAGAGAGAGAGAGAGAGAGAGAGAGAGAGCTCATAGATGTTGCGTGTGCATACTTGTGAGAGAGTTTATGTGTGTATGCATAAATATGCATATTATGAGTGTGTACAGAATTGTATATGTTACCCATTCTCGTGAGTATTCATGCATGTGTATATGATTACCACTGTGTGTGTGTGTGTATATATATGAGTGTGTGTGCTACATGTATATGAGTGCGTGTGAGTGTGTTGGTGCCGCTATATCAGGCATGTCATAGATCAATCCGTCAAAGCACTGAAAATTTTTGGCACATTTCCTGCTTGGCCAGATGGTGATACTGTGCTAGGTCTGTGAATTAGACATGTCAATATCATCAGAATCACGATATCCAATATTTTGTAAAGTTTCAGATCAATCCATCAATTAATTGAACATTTTTCCCCATTTCCTGCTTGGCCAGGTGGTGGCGCTATAACAGGCAGGCCCATTGGGCTTCAGGTTATCATCATAATCATAATATCTATTGAAGTAAGAAGAGTCCGACCATACAGTCAACGCACTGTGGCTTTCTGACACGTTTCCTGTTTATGTGGCAAGATATTAAAATCATAAGGCCATTTCAACATATTACAAGATATCAAAAATCCCTTCGCAATTTAATATCAGCGACATCTTGGCATCACGTATAACAAATTTCACATGAATCTCATGAACCGTCTAGGAGGAGCATGTTAAAATTCATCATGTGTCAAAACACACATATTCAAAACCCGAACGGTGCTTGACCCTATTGTTTTTCTTTGAAAACACCGAATAACAACAGGGTCTCGCACTGTACGGTGCCCGGGCCATAATGAAGGCTGCTGGGTTTTGGTGTAAAATGAAGAAGTGAGTGTGACAGTCAAAGTGTCCAGAAGAACTGCGGCTGGTTCTGTAAGATGCTCAGGAAAACCTACAGATCATTTCCTTATTGGACCCGAGACTACTGTTTTTTATTTTTATTTTTTTAAGCAAAGGGTCGTCTCACACCAAATACTGACTTTGTTTCATTTATTATGGCTTAATGATTACTGTTTATAGTATTTTTTTAATGTTGAAACATTTCATTTCATTATTTTTAAGCCACTTTCGCCCGTAGTCAGCTGGGATAGGATCCAGCTCGCCTGCGAACCTGTAGAACAGGATAAAGCGGCTACAGATAATGAGATGAGATGAGATGAGATGAGATTTTTAAGCCATTTTTGGTTGACAGCTGTTCAGAATTGCGGTGCCAGGTCTTAATTATTTTGACCTTTAAAAGTAGTAAACAGGCACCCTTGTCAGACATAGTGGCTCCCAACCCGTTAGTTGTCAGGGCATGTTACAACATGCCAACTTCAGACACCCTGGCGCCACTGTCCATCACACGCCAACTTCAGACACCCTGGCGCCACTGTCCATCACACTGTGCTGCGTGGACTATATAAGATGCGCACAAACATCGAGGAAAACACAGCACACATCAGACGGGGACTCCATGCAACACCTGCTTCTCATCAGTGAATATTTGGATCCGTTTCTCTCTTTCTTTCTCGGTTTCATTTCTTTCTTGCTTTCTGTCTTTCTATCGCGGACGTGTCAGGATCCAACGTCCATCATTTGTGCCGTGTGAGCATTCCGTGCGTCCTTGAATGTAAGTTGTTTATTGTTGCGTAGCTACTGTGTTATGTGTGTACTCGTTATCTGTAACTGTTACATGTGGCGGTAAGGCTAGCGAGTATTTCTTCTCTTTTTCTCTCATCCTGTGTCTGTCTATTTTCTTACGTGTTTGTTCTGTTCTGTTCAGTAGCCATGTAATGATAGCGCTTGTCTTCTCGACCGCGGTTTGTTATGGGAGCACATTTCATTATTAGCTATTGCCGTGTTGGGAGTGTAGTGGTGGTATGTACAGTTCATAATCGCGCCACATATTCTAACCTTCTATGCGCAATACAGCGCGGCGCAGCGCTTAAAGGAGCTACGCTCCCCTTCATTCAGCCAACACACTCTGTGTCTTCATGCGGGTGTGACTCGCTGTAAGCAGTTGCACCACGCACCTTGGTAATGATAGCTGCTGTAGGCAGCTATCCTCATCCTCCGTGTACGTTGTACACATTGTACATATTGTGTACATATCGTGTATATAGTCAGTATCTAGTGTGTTGTGTTATTTATTATGGGGTGTAAATAGCATTCATTGGGCTTTACATTGTTTTACTTATATAGTATTCATTTGTGTGTTTTACATTGTATTACATTGTATATAATTATTATTCATTTGCGTTAATATATATTTAATGCGATGTGTATTTGTATTTATATCATTGTCATTATTTACATTATTGCTTGTGTGTATATTATTGCTCATGTCTTGTTGTATTTGTATTTTATTCTGTTTTCTAGTAAAACCACGGTTTACACGGTTTCTCGTGAGTGGACATCCATTAATTCCTGTTCTAACCGGACAGCCTGTGTAGCTTGCTGTATACCCGATCCAGTGTCCCCCTTATACAGTCCTTTACCCTGTCCATCACCGGACACCCATTTTTATATGGTCCTTCGAGCCGGATACAGCGTTCTACACAGTCAGGATGTCCACTCATGATGGCAGTGCCCGTCCTCGCCGTGAGCACCACCACCCCAGGCACCTGGATGACTACGTGGTGACCCAGACTCAGCGACGGCTGCCACAGGACGGCGTACACACCCAGGATGATTCTTCCCACGTGGGAGACAGCAGGCCCCGGGAGCCATCACACACTCCCCCTGCTGGGCAGACTCCCCTCGACACGTCAGCAGCTATCCTCCTCGCCCTTCAGCAGATACGGGAGGACAATCGGCAGCTGCAGCGGGATGTGCAGTACCTGTTGCAACAACAACACTATGCATCACCTCCACGCACTCCAGCGAGGGACATCCAGGTTCCAGCCGTCACGCCTGGAACCCACCCAGCAGTCCTATCATCACCACTGCAGCATGACAGAACATACAGCCCTGCTGACTCAACCAGTGGACATCGCCGCGCCCCGGTGGCAGAGCAGTCGTCACCTCTACCTCGGCCACACATCGCAGGAGCTGAGGCAGCGACGTCCACACCGCCACACGGAGGAGCTCCCCATCTGCCAACACTACTGACGGCAGAGCTGACAGAGCACCTGAGGAGCATGAATCTGCCACAGGGTCACTCAGTCACGTCATCCTCACCCTTTCCTGCCACCCCACAGTACTCAGCGCCATTCAGCCCATGGCACCCTTCGTCTGCTCAGAGACAGCGGACGTCATCACCGGTGTCGGCCGGTCAGAGGGCAGTGGCACCAGATCATCACAGGCTGTCACCTGTCCCACAGCGACTGACATCTCTTCCCCCTCAGGAGCTGACCTACCGCGGGCCCAAGATGCGAATCCCAGCATTCACCGAGGACGACCCACGGCAGTTCAACAGGATGCAGCTGGCGCTCGACAACGTCCTACCACCCGACGCGACAGAGCGCTTCAAATATCAGATCCTGCTGGACCACCTGAAGCTAGAGGATGCTGTCCTGGTAGCGGATGCTTACTGCCACAGCAGCTATCCCTACAGTGATACGATGGCAGCCCTCACAAAGCTCTTTGGGCAGCCCCGCAAACTGGCACTCAGGCAGATCAACCAGGTCCTGGCTGAGCCCCCTGTCAGGAGCGGTGACCAGAGAGGCTTCAGGAACTTCGCCCTGAAGGTGCAGTCCTTGGTGGGGATGCTGGATAAGATGGGGACCCAGGAACAGCTTGAGCTACGGTGTGGTTCGCATGTGTCTCGGTTGCTGCCCAAGCTGCCTCACGAGCTGCGTACTGCCTTCAGGCGGTACATCGACCCAGACCGTGTGCCTGTCCCCACACTCCTGGACTTCGCCGCATGGTTACAGCACGAGGTTGGTGTGCAGCTGGACGAGACCAACGACCCGCCAAAGGCAACAGCGAGCCAGGCAGAGCGGCAGCGGAGCACCAGAGGCAAGCAGCCGGCAGCCACACGCTCCACCACGGTCCTGCTGGTAGACCCCCCAACCAAGTCAGCTCAGCAGCCATCAAAGTCAGCTCCACGCACACCCGCCAAGGTGGAGCCTCCAAAGAAGTACTGCCCCTTCTGCAACAGCACGGAGCACTACTTCAACCAGTGCACTGCGTTCAAGAGTATGTCACTGGAACCGAGGCTCCAGTGGATCAAGACCGGGAAGAAGTGCTGGAGGTGTGGACGCGACCATCAAGCAGCTCAGTGCTACCTCAAGGCACGGTGCCCGAAGTGCAATCGCCTGCACCTCGAGGTACTGCATGAGGTGAATGCACAAAGCAGGCCGGAGACTGCGACACTGTCTTCACCCAGCCAGCCATCCACCTACTACCTCGACCCAGCACGGAGAGGTAGTTGTGTGCTGCTGAAGATGGTGAAGGTGCTCCTTCATTACGGGGGCAAGAAGATGGAGACCTACGCCATCCTCGATGATGGGTCAGAGCGCACCATGCTCCTCCCCCAAGCAGCGCAGCAGCTTGGCCTCAAAGGACAGAGTGAGAACCTGGCCCTCCGCACCATCCGTCATGACATCAGAACGGTGCCAGGGAGGTCAGTGTCCTTCTCTGTGTCATCCCTCAGTCAACCGCAGCAGCGGTACAAGATACAGCGGGCTTTCACATCACCCGAACTGGGACTGTCCCCTCATTCACACCCAGTTGAGGCTCTCCAAAAGACCTACCGCCACCTCAGGGGGCTGCCTCTTCACTCTTTTACTCAGGCCCGTCCGCTGCTCCTCATTGGGTCGGACTACCCAGACCTCCTCATCCCCATCGAGCCTGTGCACATAGGCCCACCAGGTGGACCCATTGCCCTGAAGACACGCCTTGGGTGGACGCTTCAAGGCCCCGCCAAGGCTGTCAAGCGTCGGTCTTCCACCCCAGCGTGCCTGTTCATCAGTGCACCGTCACCATCAGTGGAGCTGCTGCAGGACGCCACCGAGCTGCGGAAGTCCCAGTTCTGCGGCCACATCACCGTGACCTCTGACCCTGCGTTGCCTGATGCAGGGAACTTCAGTCAATATCCAGAGCTGCTGGAGGCCACAGTCAGAAAGCGTCACGGGGCGGCCACATCCGCCATCACAGCTGAGGACTACAGGCAAGCGGAACTGGCACTCCTCAGGAAGGCACAGAGTGACTCCTTCCCCGAAGACCTCACCCTGCTCTCAGCGGGGAAGCCAGTCTCCACTGACAGCAGGATCCTCACATTGTCCCCGGAGTACGACGCTGAGACACAGCTGATCCGGGTCGGAGGTCGTCTGCGCAGGTGTGACACGGTTGAGGAGGAGACTCTGCACCCCATCCTGCTTGACCCTCAGCACCCCATCACACAGCTCATCATCCGAGACTTCGACAGCCACCTGGCGCACCCAGGACCAGAGCGAGTGTTTGCTGAGCTGCGCCGGCGGTACTGGATCGTGCGTGGGAGAGCGGCTGTCAAGAAACATCAGCACAGCTGTCCAGAGTGTCAGAAGTGGCGAGGCACACCAGTGATCCCCAGAATGGCTGACTTGCCACCATCAAGTCTGCGCTTGCACAAGCCAGCCTTCTATTCCACTGGAATGGATTGTTTCGGGCCGTACCTCATCAAAATCGGCCGACGCACTGAGAAACGGTGGGGCATCGTTTTCAAGTGCCTGACAATCCATGCAGTGCATCTAGACCTCCTCACCAGCATGGACACTGATGCTTTCTTGATGGCCCTGCGGCGCTTCATCGCACGCCGAGGGAAGCCACATGAGCTGCTCTCCGACCAAGGCACCAATTTCAGAGGGGGTCAGTCTGAACTGCAGGAGACGTTCAAAGCCCTCAGCCCAGAGCTACAGTCCCACTTAGCCAGTCAACAGATTGACTTCAAGTTCAATCCTCCACATGCTCCGCACTTCGGTGGTTCCTGGGAACGGGAGATCCGTTCCATCAAAGCTGCCCTACACACTACACTCGATGCACAGACAGTCACTGAGGAGGTGTTGAGGACAGTGCTGATCGAGGTGGAAAGCATCATCAACTCCAAGCCCTTGGGTTACACCTCGTCAGACATCGCAGATCCAGAGCCCATCACTCCAAACATGCTGCTGATGGGGCGGCACGACCCCTCCATACCACAAGTGGTCTACACCGACTCCGACATCCTGAGCAGGCGCAGGTGGAGACAGTGCCAGGCCCTTGCGGACCAATTCTGGGCTAAGTTCATCAGGAACTACCTGCCCTCTCTTCAAACCCGCTCCAAGTGGCAACGAGACCGGGAGGACCTCATCGTTGACAGCATCGTGATGATTGTCGACCCTCAACTCCCACGTGCCCTGTGGCCTGTGGGCAAGGTCACTGCTGTCATCCCTGGAGCAGATGGCAGGGTACGTACTGCACAGGTGCAGGTCAAGGACCGGACCTACACACGCCCAGTCTCACGCCTGGTGAGACTCCCTTCACTCCCTCAGGACACCTCTGCCTGACATCATGGACACAACTTTGTTCCACAAAGTTGGGGGCGGCTGTTCAGAATTGCGGTGCCAGGTCTTAATTATTTTGACCTTTAAAAGTAGTAAACAGGCACCCTTGTCAGACATAGTGGCTCCCAACCCGTTAGTTGTCAGGGCATGTTACAACATGCCAACTTCAGACACCCTGGCGCCACTGTCCATCACACGCCAACTTCAGACACCCTGGCGCCACTGTCCATCACACTGTGCTGCGTGGACTATATAAGATGCGCACAAACATCGAGGAAAACACAGCACACATCAGACGGGGACTCCATGCAACACCTGCTTCTCATCAGTGAATATTTGGATCCGTTTCTCTCTTTCTTTCTCGGTTTCATTTCTTTCTTGCTTTCTGTCTTTCTATCGCGGACGTGTCAGGATCCAACGTCCATCATTTGTGCCGTGTGAGCATTCCGTGCGTCCTTGAATGTAAGTTGTTTATTGTTGCGTAGCTACTGTGTTATGTGTGTACTCGTTATCTGTAACTGTTACATGTGGCGGTAAGGCTAGCGAGTATTTCTTCTCTTTTTCTCTCATCCTGTGTCTGTCTATTTTCTTACGTGTTTGTTCTGTTCTGTTCAGTAGCCATGTAATGATAGCGCTTGTCTTCTCGACCGCGGTTTGTTATGGGAGCACATTCCATTATTAGCTATTGCCGTGTTGGGAGTGTAGTGGTGGTATGTACAGTTCATAATCGCGCCACATATTCTAACCTTCTATGCGCAATACAGCGCGGCGCAGCGCTTAAAGGAGCTACGCTCCCCTTCATTCAGCCGACACACTCTGTGTCTTCATGCGGGTGTGACTCGCTGTAAGCAGTTGCACCACGCACCTTGGTAATGATAGCTGCTGTAGGCAGCTATCCTCATCCTCCGTGTACGTTGTACACATTGTACATATTGTGTACATATCGTGTATATAGTCAGTATCTAGTGTGTTGTGTTATTTATTATGGGGTGTAAATAGCATTCATTGGGCTTTACATTGTTTTACTTATATAGTATTCATTTGTGTGTTTTACATTGTATTACATTGTATATAATTATTATTCATTTGCGTTAATATATATTTAATGCGATGTGTATTTGTATTTATATCATTGTCATTATTTACATTATTGCTTGTGTGTATATTATTGCTCATGTCTTGTTGTATTTGTATTTTATTCTGTTTTCTAGTAAAACCACGGTTTACACGGTTTCTCGTGAGTGGACATCCATTAATTCCTGTTCTAACCGGACAGCCTGTGTAGCTTGCTGTATACCCGATCCAGTGTCCCCCTTATACAGTCCTTTACCCTGTCCATCACCGGACACCCATTTTTATAACAGCATTTCTTTACATGTGCCTCAGATTTTTGCACAGAACTGTATCAGGGTGGCCGTGGGCCCTTAAAAAGTCTTAAAAAGTCTTAAATTTAATTTTCCTAAAATAAGGCCATTAAAAAGCCTTAAAAAGTCTTAAATTTCAAACCCCATGGTCTTAAATTTTCAATCTTAAATTTATGGAGATTTTACTCAGTCATATCATTAAAATGTGGTACACTTTGGATGGGGAAAAAGTTTAATCATTTTTGATGCTCACAGTTATACCGCGCAGGCTCCGAATCCACCGGTTGCTAGACACGCGTGTGCTTGACAACCACTCAGTGCCTGATCTGTTGTGTAAGTCCTATCGTTTGAGAGAGAGAGCAGCCCCGCCCCTCTCTGCTCCCTGAGTGGAGCCCCTCCCCTCTCTGCTCCCTGAGTGGAGCCCCTCCCCTCTCTGCTCCCTGAGTGGAGCCCCTCCCCTCTCTGCTCCCTGAGTGCAGCCCCTCCCCTCTCTGCTCCCTGAGTGCAGCCCCTCCCCTCTCTGCTCCCTGAGTGGAGCCCCTCCCCTCTCTGCTCCCTGAGTGCAGCCCCTCCCCTCTCTGCTCCCTGAGTGGAGCCCCTCCCCTCTCTGCTCCCTGAGTGGAGCTCGTCGCCTTGGTAACGGTGCAGGTGCAGGGAAAAGACACAATATAACAAGCAAAGACCGCTTTTTCTCAGAGTTCCCTCTCCTCGAACAACGCTGATTTACACGGAAACGAAAGGAGCTATTCACAAAATTCTTGCACATTGAGCGCTACAAGGCTCTCATGAACACATTGATGTAAGTTTTTTGTCCCTAGTGTAAAAAATGTGGACACTAGAGCGAGTTAAAAACAAGTGACATTTCTGATTTTGCAGTCAAAGCGCTGCCACGTTTATAATGGGAGTGAATGAGGCAGAGTGAGTGCCTGTCTTCTCGTTACTTTCAGGCTTCTCATTCAAAAACTGTAAATCCTATCGCTCAGGGAGACACATTGTGTGAATCAAGACAAGTGTGGCTACTACTTTTGAGAAAATTGTGTGTGTAGAGTGAAAATTGTGGCTGAAAACACAGTTTAAATGAGAAAGTTAGAGCTTTTTTTTTTCAAGCTGCCTACACTCTAAACTCCTGAGTGCCGCTGGTGTGTAACGCCATAGACACCCATTATAAAGCCGGAATTTCTCCAGATTTGCTCATGGTGTTTGATCTGTGACTGATCAAAAAGTATAGAACCTAGGAAAAAAGTTGAATGCCAGATCCACACAGGAGAATTTTGTCTCCGTTTTAAAGTTTGAATCATGTCTCTAGGTGAAAGCATGCCAGAGCAGCAGATGTTTGGAAAAACATTGAAAATGTGCGATTTTTTCAATTAATTCCATAGAAAATGAATGGGAAATTTTGTGTGATTTTTTTTCGTGACTACGTCGCAAAAAAAATCGTAGAATGCTGAACAAAGTAATAGCATAGCGAGTCCGATCGAGCCGCACGTTTTGATGTATTGTTTGTCTGTGTGCGATGTACGGTTATTGGGTTAATCGAAATTTGTACAGAAGATGAAAAACAGAAGAGCAAGAGTTTGCTGTGCTTTGCTCCCTATATGGGAGTCAATAGTTTGCAATGCATAGCACTGCATCACTAATAATAAACTCCTGTGCACGCAGTTCCCAGGATTAAATGTATTTTCCACAGACCATTTATTTATTCACTTTACTCAAATACAAAGTAAAATGGCAGTAAATCATCTTTCTTTTCTTGCGTATTGCATCATGAGGCGTTCCTGGCTTGTAAATCTCTTATTTTCGGTGCATGACACATTCACGCAACTGAGCATGCTATGAATTAACAACGACAACGGTCTGCAGTGGGGCGACACAATTACACACTCAGCGAACATTTCTCCATTTGTGTATGAAAATACACTCCAACGACTCAGTTTGGTTTCATTTACAACCAACGGTGTCTTTTGATGCCAGCACGTAATTGAACGAGAGAAGACTGGTTTACCGGAGACAAAATAAGCGTTATCTCTGCTTCTGTTCCCTCCGATGTCGCCTCCGACGGCCCCGACACACTACTGCCTCCGCCGAGTGCGCGCACATACACCGCATGTCAGGGCCGCGGATGAGTTACTCTCCCTTGATCAACGAAGTCGGCGGAGAATTTGTGGTTATTATCGATACAAACAGCACGAATCACAACTTAAATGAGTGCGGTTCAGTTTGACATTATTGTCAGTCCGTTAGATAAACATTTAATTTTATTAAAATCAAAAATTAATATTTAGAGCCTGTGGGCTACAAAAATAATAGTCATTAAAGTAGCCGGCTGGACTTAATTGTGTAGTCGGCTGTATGGCCGGCAGCCGGTGCTTGTGGAAAGCCCTGTCGAATCAGCTCTGCGCATGCGCCGTGCGGCACAAAAAAATGGCAGCCACCATGAAGGAAGGAGAAGCGGAGTTTTCAAACATTTGCTTAAGTGTGAAATCACAAAATGGTATTCTAGTGAACAACAAAATAGTAAAGATTCAGAAAAACAAATCATTCAGTGATCATTTTAATAGTGTAATTTCATCCGAACTAGGCCTAACGCTCGATTTAGAACTACAAAAAGTCCGTGTGTCGGACATTTTAAGTACCTTTGTAAAAGTTTTGCAAATGTTGCAGTCAGCATTTAAAATGCTAACTTAAAGTTTTTGTAAAGTTTTAGTTGATTAAACTGTCATTTTATTAAATGTGTCTGCTTTTGTAATAAAAAAGTACTGAAAGAAAAAGCAAACACAGCATTGCGATTTCTTACCCATCCATTAAAAAAAAAAATCCCTCCCTCCCGACTGAAAATTTTTTTGCTCACCCGGTGGACAGGAAACGGATTTTTTTTTTTAAGGATGGCCTTGGATTCAAACATTGTGACTGCATTCTGATTGTCACATAGTTACAAGTTTGTCCTTATATTGTGTTCTGAGTGTGTGAACGCCTGTCAAGGAAAAGAAATGAAGTACTTCTACTAGAATAGTGTTTTCTGGTGAATGTTTACAAGAACAATAAGTTACATTAAATTATATAGGGTTTTTTTTTCAAAAGAGTACGTTTTTGCGTGACTTTAGATTTGGTCTTAATTTTTTTTGGAACATGGTCTTAAAAAGTCTTAAAAAGTCTTAAATTTTAACTTGGACAAACCTGTAGACACCCTGTGTATGTACACTTTAGTTCACTCTTAACTGATGATGGACCTGGATCACTCTTTCATGCACAATGCACCTGCACCTCCTGTCTATTCAGCTGTGAGCAGATGCTCTTTGTTGTAAAAGTGTGATCCAGGTCCATCGTAAGTTAAGAGTGAACTAAAGTACTACTTTCAGGAAAACCACATTAGCTTACTGATGGATCTTAAAAGGCAGTTAAAGACGCTTTTAGCTTTAAGAGGCTTTCGGAAACCCCAGCCCTGAACTGTAGAAAGTTGGAGAACATTTTCATTTTGGACGAAGGCTCACATACATGACTCACTTCTTCCGGTCAGTCAATATCGCCATCTAGCGGCCACGTTTAGTCACTGAGCTCAGTTACAGACCGGAAATGGCCTGTGTTCATGTCACAGTGTTATGGAGTGTAAAATATTTGTCCTTCATTGTAATATACACCACATCCATGTGTTTAAATGGGTGTCTCCAAAGCAGCAGGTGTGTGTGTGTGTGTGTGTGTGTGTGTGTGTGTGTGTGTGTGTGTGTGTGTGTGTGTGTGTGTGTGCGCGCACGCGCTCTGTAACTGAAACTGGTGTAAACTTTACACACTGTAAGCAACATGTGGAAGTGCACTTCTCTCCCTCACACACGGCAGCTTTGGATTTCTGAACTGTGTGTAATAACTGTATTAAAAGTGAAAAGCTTGAGGTTTGTGAAAGAACTCTTCAGGTGAATGAGTCCGTGTTGGGATGTTGCTTGTCCTTTACACTGCTTTTATCAGCTCTGATAATCAGGTCATGGGCCGACATCACCAACTCCTACACCAATTCCCTCGAATCCGTCACACAGTTTAATGGCACGCTTCGCTATAAACTCACTGATTCTGTACACAGCAGGTTCTTCCTGACAGTAAACCCACTGACGGTGGAATATCAGCCGCATTAATGTCCCTCACACTGGTCACTGATTCTAGACACGAGAGGCTTGATTTCAGAGCAACGTCATTTATTTACACATTTCATTACTGCACTTGTTTTAGGAAACTGGGCTTTAATCTCAGACTCATGCTGAGTGTGTTTTGTGCAGAACCTCCTCAGGTCCACTGTCACAAATAAAGGAACTAAACTGCACCTTCCATGTTGCTGGGGTGGAACCATCAGGGTCATAATAATATTGAGTACATTTAGTGTTTATCTTCATAGCTTACTTTTAAAATAGTTATTATTCTTTTATTCGATTAATCCTTTGAGGAAACGCAGACAATTACTCATCTGTCACAGAAATTTAGTCAAGTTTATCTAAACATTTAAATAACACATACTAATGAGGTTTAATTAGGACTCAATATTTACCTGAGAACAGGAGGAAGAGGAACGACACGGTTGCCATGGTGATGTCAGTGCTGGAGTGATGCCCTGTGGGTTTAAAATCCAACATCAGCTCATAATAATAATAATAATAATAATAATAATAATAATAATGGTGCTTTGCCCCCAGAAGAAGGGCTTTGTGTCACAGAGCAGCTCGCTGTGTGTTGTGAAGTGTAAATGATGAAAGCAGTGTGTGAATTTGCCAGAATCGACTCAGTGATGGTGATGAGGTGAACAGATCCAGGTGAAGTGCTGCAGTCTTACCTGATGAGCTGCTCGCTGCTGAATGGAGTCTTAATGTTCCACTCAGAACCCTTTAAAATCCACATCATCACGTGACACTGACAAGCAAATAGGTAGGAAAAAATCCTCGTCCTCAATGCAGCAGTGTGTTAGTTAGAAAAACATTCACTGTATTTGCATCAGCATGAGGCGCAAACACAAAATGTTTTATATCTTACTGCATCACATGTGAAGAAAATAACAACAGAAAATGTCGGCTATCAACTGATAATTTCACTGTTTTAAGGATTACAATTTGGTATTTTTTTTTTCAATTAAAATAATTTATCTTGTTATTTTAGTGTAGAAATTGCTAATCCCATTTCCAGAAGAGTTGTGTTCTGGAAATGGGATTAGTTTATTATTAGCTTAGATTATTAATCCAGAGGTGCTGAAACTTCCAAAATGTCTCTTATGTTGCCAAGGCCGAGGTCTCTTAACTTCCCGTTAGTGATCTTGATTGACTACAGCTGGTAGATTCTCTGTTCCTTCATAAAAAGGGTTTGTTTACAGCACTCACTGGATTGACCAACACACAGTAAAATGGGAAAGTCCAAGGAGCTCAGTGCAGATCTGAGAAAGAGGATCGCAGATTTACACAATTCTGGAACGTCTCTTGGAGCCATTTCTAAACAACTGCAAATTCCAAGATCAGTTCAAACAATTGTATCCAAGTTATTGTGAGGTGTCGTCACTTTGCCAAGTCACTTTGCTTCAAGAAAACCCAAACGGTCACCCTCAGCTGAAAGGAAATTGGTTTGGATGTGTGTGTGTGTGTGTGTGTGTGTGTATATATATATATATATATGCCCTGTGATGACCTGGCGACTTGTCCAGGGTGTACGCCGCCTTTCGCCCGTAGTCAGCTGGGATAGGCTCCAGCTTGCCTGCGACCCTGTAGAAGGATAAAGCGGCTAGAGATAATGAGATTATATATATATATATATATATATATATATATATATATAACCCTGATTCCAAAAAAGTTGGGACAAAATACAAATTGTAAATAAAAACGGAATGCAATGATGTGGAAGTTTCAAAATTCCATATTTTATTCAGAATAGAACATAGATGACATATCAAATGTTTAAACTGAGAAAATGTATCATTTAAAGAGAAAAATTAGGTGATTTTAAATTTCATGACAACAACACATCTCAAAAAAGTTGGGACAAGGCCATGTTTCCCACTGTGAGACATCCCCTTTTCTCTTTACAACAGTCTGTAAACGTCTGGGGACTGAGGAGACAAGTTGCTCAAGTTTAGGGATAGGAATGTTAACCCATTCTTGTCTAATGTAGGATTCTAGTTGCTCAACTGTCTTAGGTCTGGACTGCAGGCTGGCCAGTTCAGTACCCGGACCCTTCTTCTACGCAGCCATGATGCTGTAATTGATGCAGTATGTGGTTTGGCATTGTCATGTTGGAAAATGCAAGGTCTTCCCTGAAAGAGACGTCGTCTGGATGGGAGCATATGTTGCTCTAGAACCTGGATATACCTTTCAGCATTGATGGTGTCTTTCCAGATGTGTAAGCTGCCCATGCCACACACACTAATGCAACCCCATACCATCAGAGATGCAGGCTTCTGAACTGAGCGCCGATAACAACTCGGGTCGTCCTTCTCCTCTTTAGTCCGAATGACACGGCGTCCCTGATTTCCATAAAGAACTTTAAATTTTGATTCGTCTGACCACAGAACAGTTTTCCACTTTGCCACAGTCCATTTTAAATGAGCCTTGGCCCAGAGAAGACGTCTGCGCTTCTGGATCATGTTTAGATACGGCTTCTTCTTTTGAACTATAGAGTTTTAGCTGGCAACGGCGGATGGCACGGTGAATTGTGTTCACAGATAATGTTCTCTGGAAATATTCCTGAGCCCATTTTGTGATTTCCAATACAGAAGCATGCCTGTATGTGATGCAGTGCCGTCTAAGGGCCCGAAGATCACGGGCACCCAGTATGGTTTTCCGGCCTTGACCCTTACGCACAGAGATTCTTCCAGATTCTCTGAATCTTTTGATGATATTATGCACTGTAGATGATGATATGTTCAAACTCTTTGCAATTTTACACTGTCGAACTCCTTTCTGATATTGCTCCACTATTTGTCGGCGCAGAATTAGGGGGATTGGTGATCCTCTTCCCATCTTTACTTCTGAGAGCCGCTGCCACTCCAAGATGCTCTTTTTATACCCAGTCATGTTAATGACCTATTGCCAATTGACCTAATGAGTTGCAATTTGGTCCTCCAGCTGTTCCTTTTTTGCACCTTTAACTTTTCCAGCCTCTTATTGCCCCTGTCCCAACTTTTTTGAGATGTGTTGCTGTCATGAAATTTCAAATGAGCCAATATTTGGCATGAAATTTCAAAATGTCTCACTTTCGACATTTGATATGTTGTCTATGTTCTATTGTGAATACAATATCAGTTTTTGAGATTTGTAAATTATTGCATTCCGTTTTTATTTACAATTTGTACTTTGTCCCAACTTTTTTGGAATTGGGGTTGTGTGTGTGTGTGTGTGTGTGTGTGTGTGTGTGTGTATATATATATATATATATATATATATATATATATATATATATATATATATATATATATATACCTGTGAGTGTTTAGTCTATGTCTATTTCTTATCTAGAGTGTTTATACTATTTATATTGTTTATTTCAGTTATTCTATTTTTATTTATTGCATTGCCTGTTTGCACCGTGGGTCAGAGAGGACTGAAATTTCATCTGTGCTGTATGTTGAGCATGTATAGCATATTTGACAATAAAGTTGACTTGACTTGACTTGACTTTGGATGCTCAGGAACAACCTGGGAACCATCATGGCACAGCCCTGCCATGAACTGGAAGCTGATGGATCACTGTCTGTCTACAGTTCAGATCACCATGGACTAAGAGGCTGCTCTTCAAGAAATAACCTCCTGCTCCAAAATTGGCATCTTCAAGCATAACTAAAGTTTGAAGCTGACCACTTGGGCAAAGGAAAAGCCTTCTGGAGGAAAGCTGTATGGTCAGATGAGACAAAGATTGAGTTGTTTGGCCACAATTACCCCTTTTCCACCAAATCAGTTCCAGGGCTGGTTCGGGGCCAGTGCTGGTGCTGGTTCACAACTCGTTCAACTTGCGAGCCAGCTGAGAACCAGTTTGCTTTTCCATAGCTCGCGGTGCTAAGGGGAGCCATGTCATTACATCACTGTATACATCAGTTACATCGCGTGTTTGCATAAACCTTGGCGCGAACATCGAAGCAACAACAACATGGAGAAGAAGAAGCAGCAACAACAACAACAACAACAACAATAATGGATGACTCCGCGTTTGTACAGCTGCTGCTTCTGGCTTTACGGTGCTTCATTGGGATCAGAAATGGCGCCCTCTCGCGGTCTTGCTATTGTTGTTGGTCTTAACAACTCCCCCCCCCACACACACTGACGTAAGCAGTTCTTTCCTCTGGCCCAGCAGAGAGTTGGCGCTACCCTGGAACCGTTTTTTCTGCCCAGAGCCAGTTCTTTGTTCAGTGGAAACAGAAAACCCGGTTCCAAACTAAGCACTGGCCCCGAACCAGTCCTGGAAATGCTTTGGTGAAAAAGGGGCAAATGACCACCATGTACAGAGGGACACTGTAGCAGCTGGTGGTGGTGGTAGGATCATCATGCTCTGGGGCTGTTTTGCTGCCAGTGGAACTGATTCATTGCACAAAGTGGATGGAATAATGAAGAAGGAGGATCACCTCAGAATTCTTCAGCATAAACTATCAGAAATTTGAACACAACTTGGGAGTTACGACAGGACAATGAACCCAAACACGCATCAGAGCTGGTTGTGGAGGATAAAGCAGGCTCACATTAAGCTTAAAACAAGTCCTGACTTCAACCCTATTGAAAATATATGGACCGTGCTTATAAGTCGAGTCCATGCCAAGAAAAAAAAATTTCATTGAACTCTACCAATTCTACCATGAAGAGTCGTGAAATATCCAACCAGAATTCTGCCAGAAGCTTGTTCATAGTAAACCAAAATGTTTCGTCAAGGTGAATCTTGCGAAGAGACATTTTACCCAAATATTAGGTGTGCTGTATGTATAATTTTGACCCTGTGTTGATTTCAGAAAACCCAAAGAAATTCTAGTGTTTTTTTAATTAAAGCTGTGTGCTGTACAATCATTCTGCCACAGAAAAAGAACAGTTCAAAGAAATGACTGAAAGCCCAAATATTGCCCTGACATTCAGATCCAAGATGACATTCATGTCACTGTATGTAAACTTCTGACCACAACTGTATAAGCAGCAGCCACATGGACCCATAGGGGACCTATTTTTTTGTGATCTCTTCCTTCATATTCATCAGAAGTGCTACCGGGCGCGGTTTGTTTTGCCTGGAAACACTTGCTAAAGGAAAGGTGATGGAACACAACGGTAATAATGCCTCTGACCCAACTTCTTTTGACAAAATACAATGAAGTTGGTCAGTAAAACTATTAAATCTTTTCTTTGTACTTTTTTTTTAATCTCAGTTAAATAAATGTTTGCATGAATTAACAAATCACAGATTTTTGTTTTTGTTGCATTTTGAAAAATATCCCAACTTTTCTGTAAATGGGATTTGTCCGAAGAAAGACAAGAGTTCATAATCTCACACAGAGGAAGTCAGTAACGGTCAGAGACGGACACTAAAGACCTTTTCCCACCAAAAGCAGAAAGTGAACAGTTTTAGAAGAACCACAGTGGGCTTCCAGTGTGAGATGATATCCAGGAGAGTTAAAATCAACATTATTTACACTTTTACATGCTGAAGTTATTTGAAGTGTTGAAAAATAGGATGTAAATTTTGTTGAACCTGATAAAGCAGGAAAAGGTAATAAAGTTATAAAGGTAATGTATAAACACACACACACTGCAGATGGAACTTCACTAACACCGACATGATGAACTTACTGCAGTTTAAAAATCTCATCTCATTATCTGTAGCCGCTTTATCCTGTTCTACAGGGTCGCAGGCGAGCTGGATCCTATCCCAGCTGACTACGGGCGAAAGGCGGGGTTCACCCTGGACAAGTCGCCAGGTCATCACAGGGCTGACACATAGACACAGACAACCATTCACACTCACATTCACACCTACGCTCAATTTAGAGTCACCAGTTAACCTAACCTGCATGTCTTTGGACTGTGGGGGAAACCGGAGCACCCGGAGGAAACCCACGCGGACACGGGGAGAACATGCAAACTCCGCACAGAAAGGCCCTCGCCGGCCCCGGGGCTCGAACCCAGACCTTCTTGCTGTGAGGCGACAGCGCTAACCACTACACCACCGTGCAGCCCCAGTTTAAAAATAATAAATATAACAAACATTGTTTTAAAAGCAGAAGTGTGTTCAGATATTTTGCATTTAGATGTAATCTGAAAAGGAAGTGTGTTAGTGTGGAATTCATACACGGATGTTCTGAGGACAAAAATAAATGTAAAAGCAAAAGAGAGCAAAATGAGCATAATGGTGTCGAGTAGCACAGAGGAACAGAACATCCAGGGTGTTAATATTATACACACTTGATAATAAAACTTTGGTTTCTGGAGTAAATTTGTGAATAATTCCATTAATATGAAATAAACTTGTCAGGCCACTATAACACATTTTGCACTTCAGGATAAATAATAAGTGCTGTTATTTTCAGACAGATTAAATCTCATCCTTCATCTACAAGACTAAACTTATAGAGGAAAAAAAGAAATATGAAGTTATTAGCATGATTATGAGGCAATCATCTGTGTTCTGGTGAAATTGAACCTCAAATATAATTCAGGCTTGTCTTCCACCAGACTGTTAAACTGTCATTTATTTCATTACACTGTAATAAGTGAGTTGTTCTTAAACAGGTGGACAGAAGCAGTACAGCAGTGATGTGTTCTTACTGTAATAATAATTATTTAAAGTAGAATGTGGTCATTTCTGATCTGTAACCTCCTGTATTAAATACACGTTTTAAATCCACTCATTACAAACACTAATATCAAACTCATAATTCAGATCTACAGAGTAATATTATATATTTGATGAGTGGTGTGTATTCATTTATTTAAGAAAAGATGGGGGGGGTTAAAACGAGTGAGTGGAGAAAAGTGCAGGGTTGAGTCGCTCTCTGGTCCGCCTGCTGGTCAAAGCTTGTAACTGCATCAGGTGGAAAAAAGTGAAAGACCTTCAGCTCAAACAATTCTATATTTTATCTTTATTTAAGGGCAGTGTGTAAAATTCTGCAACAAGCTGTGGGGAAGACAGAAGGAGCTCTTTATATGGATGAACTGATCATACACATAAGTTGTGTATATTAATCAAATCAAATCAAGTTTATTTGTATAGCGCTTTTAACAATAAACATTGTTGCAAAGCAGCTTTACAGAATTTGAACGACTTAAAACATGAGCTAATTTTATCCCTAATCTATCCCCAATGATGAAGCCTGTGGCGACGGTGGCAAGGAAAAACTCCCTCAGACGACATGAGGAAGAAACCTCGAGAGGAACCAGACTCAAAAGGGAACCCATCCTCATTTGGGCAACAACAGACAGCCTGACTATAATATTAACAGTTTTAACAGGTATAACCCTCAACTGTCCTCATGGGGCCGTATTAGTGTATATAGTGTACAGTTCATATAAATGACATGTATATTTTCTTATATATCACATTTACTTGTACATGAAGTTGATGTTTGTGTGATTGAGGATGTAGTTTTATGGTATTTCTTATTAAACCATCCAACAGCACAGAGTTCATATTCATGATCTCACATTTATCGCGAGAATGATGATATCAATAAAATACAGACTTATTAATATACTATTTAATGCTAATCTATAATTTTAATTCCGTTTTAAAAGGAATCTGACAGCCGGAATGTGTGGCGTTTATTTTTCATCTGATTTATTGGTGGAAATTTCCAGGGAAACTGCTGTCTGGGTAAATGATGGTTTCAGACCTGCTGTGAACATCTCCGCCCCCTAGCGGTCACTCGGCGTAGGGACACTCTTTACATTCTACGTTGCTGTAGAGGCCACGCCCCGTTTGTGGGCGAGCAAATGAGCAGCCAATTAAAGAATTAATTCTTCAAGACAAAACATGGAGTATAAAACTAACTAAACTTGCCTTAAGCAGGACACTAAATATTTATTATAATAAAAAGTGAACGGTGCATGGCGCAGGATTGTGAAGTGGTGGTCAGCGGTGTGACTGTCTCAGGTTTTGTTGATTATATTATCACAGCAATGACAGACAGAGAGAAGCGTCATGTTCACTTTCCCAGTTTAATATCCATTTTATAAAACAAAATGCAATAGAACTCCAGAGTGAAAATAAAGTGTGTAACAGCAAGAATCTCCATTTCACCGCCAAGTACAGAGACATCTCATCTCATCTCATCTCATTATCTCTAGCCGCTTTATCCTTCTACAGGGTCGCAGGCAAGCTGGAGCCTACCCCAGCTGACTACGGGCGAAAGGCGGGGTACACCCTGGACAAGTCGCCAGGTCATCACAGGGCTGTACAGAGACATAAAAGTCATTAAAGAGAGAGAGAGAGAGAGAGAGACATGTCCATTTGGTCCCTTCACACTCCAGTTTTACATCCATTCTGTAAATTTCCTTGGCCTGGTTTCAGTACTGTTTTTAACACACACTCGTGCACTTCCCCTCGGCTCCCTCCTGAAGCACACTTCAGATATTTTTTAGCTTGTAGTTTGTTTGCTGCGTCTCACTAATAATGAGAATGTCGTTATCGTCACTGCACAAATGTACAACGAAATTTAGATCATCATAGGAGAGTAAAGCCGCTGCGTACGTGTGCGCCACCACTCTTGGGCACTTCAGCCCATGTTAACCAAACCGCATGTCTTTGGACTGTGGAAGAAACCTGAGCACCCAGAGGAAACCCACACGGACATGGGGAGAACATGCAAACTCCACACAGAAAGGCCCTCGCCGGCCACGGGGCTCGAACCCAGAACCTTCTTGCTGTGAGGCGACAGTGCGAACCGCTACACCACCGTGCCCATTTAATACTTAAATGTGTTTACTTTGGTGTAATACACGTGCACTTCAAACACAAACCGTTTTGTTCTGTGGAATAAAAATGGCAGCGTGCGTTCGGTGCGAGCTGACGTCAGCGTGCTCAGTGCTGCTAACAAACTGCATAGGTTTGTTTGTTTAAATTGTAAAGCTACAGTTAAAGTAACATTTGGACTCAAAAGCACAGAGGAAATGTTCCTGTTGTCACTGGTTGCCATGGCAGCTCTGGCTGTTACCTCTTAAGCCCTGCCCTTTGTGTTCAGTGATGCATGATGGGACAGGTGAGTGCAGCAAGCTTCCATACTGCTTTTTTTTTTTAACTGCACGACATTTGCTCGTTTCTCAGAGGAAACAAAGTAAGGTTTGTGATGTGAGACAGTTTACCCAGAATGCATTGCAATCTGACTTTATGAGTCAGAGTGAGGTGGTTTATACTCATAAAAGAACGATAAACATTTCGCAGTTTGTCCCACACTTGGGCTCTGATTGGTCAGAAGGTATTGATTAATTGTCTATCACAGCAGCTCTGACAGTGGTGCAGCTGCACATCACAGGTTTATGGAAAATTAATGCACTCGTTAGTTTCTGTAGTAACAGCTCATTCACAGGGCCGTGTATCGCGGACACTTCAGTGACGAGAAACAGATTAAAAACAAGTGTAACTGTTAAAGTGGTGACAAATGTCATGTCTCTGGAAGGAGTCTCCAGCGTCAGCGCTGTGTAACAGTCAGAGGTGAAGCTGGAACTGTAAGGACAGAGGAGTTTACGCTTCTTTACAGTTTCTCAGTAACGTGATGGAACAAACTGATTATTTTTCTCTTATTGACTTGGAGAGAAAAGAGAGAGTGGTGAGGGAACGACTGTTTATAGCTGCTTTAACGTGGGAATGTGGACGTTCCACAATATTAAATGGAACTGTAAATGGAAGAAAGGTTGTTTAATACATTTTTTAAAACCGGTAATTGTTGGCATTGTGCTGTGGTGTAAGGGGAATAAAACACTTGGGGACGTGCAGTTCAAGGAAAATAATCAGCTGCAGGGTGTAACAGTCTCTTTTCGGTCTCAAAGTGTTCGAGGAAGTCGATGAGTTTAGAAGCAGCACTGAAACAGACAGCTGAAAAACACAGTAAGTACTTCCTGTAGAGCTGGAAGCTGATTGGCCGATTCTGTTTGTTACCATGTTGAGCTGAAACTGAGTGTGTTTTTATCACTCAGTGTGTACAGGAACAAACACACACACACACACACACACGCGCTTCAGGGACATTTGTTCTGTACAACACATATACTTACTCCCAGATTATAATAATCTAATTAAAACTATATCTATATTCATTACTTTGTTAAAAAACTAATTTCTGACTCAAGTAAGAAATGAAAAATGTAAAACGTTCACAGTGTAAGAGGTTCTGATGGTTGTTCTTGCACACTTCAGACAAAAATAAACCCGAATTTGCAAAACCAATAATAATAATAATAATAATAAACAGTCATGTGACATGAATAAAACAGTGCAGCGCTCATACTGTCGTTTATTATTCATCCTTTACACCACAAAACCACCAGAAACACACAGGAAGTAACAGAAGCTCGATCAACAAAAGTAATGTGTTCGATCGAATAAAAACAGTTTAACAGCGAGAGTCAACAGATCCAGAGTTTAAATAAATTAACCGTCTTCGCCACCAACTGAAGCAAACAATAAACACAGAAATACCAAAAGTACAGATAAAACATGAGACACACGCAATAAAAACAAATATGACCCAAACCAAAAACAGAAATGTAAAAAAACTGTTATGTTTAAGTAACATAAATAAAACAATAAAATGATTAAAGCTTTAAAATAACCAAAAGGCTTTATTTGTCATAGATTTGTTTGAAAAATGATAAAGTATTTGCTGGTCCTGTGTGTAAATACGGGAGGTTTGTGGTGTGAATAATAAACACAGCTGATCGTTTATACAGTCTGCACTATTCTATTCAAATTCTCTCCACATTTTAGAATTTATTACATTTAATTCTGTTTTGATGTCATCTCACTGTCTGAAAGCACGCTATGTTTTTACGCTTTGGGGAGGTGCTAGGAAACACAGTCTAAGACTGGATGCCCCTCCTCTTCCTGTATGTGAGACACGCCCTCTTCTGGCACCACCTCTCCTCCCAGAATGCCAAGGTTTATTTCAGGCAGTTCGTCTTCTAACAGAGCGCCAGCGTCGTCCTCACAGTACAGACACGCCTACACACACACACACACACACACACACACACACACTGCATTATCTATCTTTATTAATTTATTCTTCACTGGGCGAGCATTCCTCCTCTACTGAGACGGACAGGTACAGAGACCACGCCTCCATGAGGACAGAGGCCACACCTCCTCTACTGGAACTGAAGGAGCAAAGCCACGCCCCATTCACTGGCAAAATTACTAACTGTATTATCTATATTTCATACAATTATATAGTATACACACACACACACACACCACCATCTGTCGTTCGCGCTGCTCTGCGGTTCTAATTGGCCTCTGTGTCTCCACGCGCCCAGCTGTCTGTCTGTCTGTCTGTCTGTCTCTCTCTCTGTCTGTCTGTTTTCTGAGAACAGTGAACACAAACCAGCTGCAGGTGGGATGGACAGAGAGCGGAAGTGACGTGGATTCATTCAAGTGTGCATCATTATGACAAATACATAAACAAACAAACGAATGAATAAATGTTGTTTATCAGTGAAACACTCTCACAAAAACCCCACAGGACCGGACAAAGTAATATTTTATTTTTCACCCGGAAGTGTGAACATAGTGAGCTTTTAAAATAGGCAGTAATTCACTCCGTGCACCTTTTTCCAGGTAAAAGATCCTGAAGGTGCAAAAAGTTCCAGTGAAGGCCTCAGGGAGGAGCAGAAGGAGAGCTCAGTGAGGAGCAGAAGGAGAGCTCAGTGAGGAGCAGAAGGAGAGCTCAGTGAGGAGCAGCTCAGTGAGGAGCAGAAGGAGAGCTCAGTGAGGAGCAGCAGGAGAGCTCAGTGAGGAGCAGAAGGAGAGCTCAGTGAGGAGCAGCTCAGTGAGGAGCAGCAGGAGAGCTCAGTGAGGAGCAGCAGGAGAGCTCAGTGAGGAGCAGCTCAGTGAGGAGCAGAAGGAGAGCTCAGTGAGGAGCAGCTCAGTGAGGAGCAGAAGGAGAGCTCAGTGAGGAGCAGAAGGAGAGCTCAGGGAGGAGCAGAAGGAGAGCTCAGTGAGGAGCAGAAGGAGAGCTCAGTGAGGAGGAGCTCAGTGAGGAGCAGAAGGAGAGCTCAGTGAGGAGCAGCTCAGTGAGGAGCAGAAGGAGAGCTCAGTGAGGAGCAGCTCAGTGAGGAGCAGAAGGAGAGCTCAGTGAGGAGCAGAAGGAGAGCTCAGGGAGGAGCAGAAGGAGAGCTCAGGGAGGAGCAGAAGGAGAGCTCAGGGAGGAGGAGCTCAGTGAGGAGCAGAAGGAGAGCTCAGTGAGGAGCAGAAGGAGAGCTCAGTGAGGAGCAGCTCAGTGAGGAGCAGAAGGAGAGCTCAGTGAGGAGCAGCTCAGTGAGGAGCAGAAGGAGAGCTCAGTGAGGAGCAGAAGGAGAGCTCAGGGAAGAGCAGAAGGAGAGCTCAGGGAGGAGCAGAAGGAGAGCTCAGGGAGGAGGAGCTCAGTGAGGAGCAGAAGGAGAGCTCAGTGAGGAGCAGAAGGAGAGCTCAGTGAGGAGCAGCTCAGTGAGGAGCAGAAGGAGAGCTCAGTGAGGAGCAGCTCAGCGCTGCTCTCCTCTCACTCAAAGGAAGAAAGGCTTCAAGAATGAAAGGGAATAAAATAAATACCATAAATCGATAAAAAAAAATTTTCGTAAATAAAAAAGCGAAGACAAATAAAAGAACCAATAAATACAACTGACAAAACAATCAAACAAACAAATAAATAATGGATGGCACATAAACTCGCGCTCTGATTGGTCAGTGAGGCTCTGCGTCACGCCCCGGCTCGCGCTCATCCTCTTCATGTGTGGAGCAGTGCGAACACACACACACACACACCTGAAGTGCTCCGGTACCGACCCGGACCCGGTTCCGTCATGGCGTACGAGTCTCGCGCAGGTAAAGTCGGCTTGTGGGCGGTTTCGGAAGCGGAAGACTGGAGAGGAGACCGGAAGGTAAGGAGTCTGATTGTGTCGCGCGACTGAAAAGTACCATTTGGTACCAAAGGTTCATTTTCTCCACCTTTAGCAGAATAAAAGCCCACATGTGAAAGTGCAGCACAAATACAGCACCTCATTATATTAGTTTTCTTTTAAAGGTGAATATATTCAGAATATGTTGTTTATATTATATTTAAGATTTCATTCAAACATTTCAGATTGTTTTAACCAAACTTTCTGTGAATAAAATATATAAAAATCAAATCTTCAGGGTACTAAACGGTACCTTTCCTTTTGCTTCCATCAGGAGGAACTGTTCTGGATCTTTATATTTACTGTGTGTTGATGAGCATGGTCACGTGACTGTAGTTTAGCTGGGACAGTGGTTTAATGGGTCGAGTCCCTTCAGCTTCAAATCACCTGAGCTGCAGAATAATGAGCTTTAGGAAACAAACCTTTCAGTGCGATATAAAATTATTATTATTATTATAATTGAGGAAATTTTAAAAAACCCCGAGAAATCTGCGCTATGAGCTGGAATAAGGGGATTAAAGGAAAAACAGAACTTTGTCGATAATTAGCATATAGCATACTTTTTTACCATGCAAGGCATGATTTTGGGATGCTTACGAGGAAGTACTTCCCCAAATAGAAAGTCCTGTGGCGATGGAAGGAAGCGTGATGGTAGCAGGCCTGAGAAGCTGGTAGCTACTAGCGAAGCCTCTGCACACAGGCGACTCATGTTAGATGGTCGTTACTTTGTCAACCTTGAGCAAAGGCAAATATCGGCAGCTATATGAGTGCCTAGGCAGCCCTTTTCAGGGACAGCACTGCCTACCCCAATTGGGGAAGCCCCTAGAAAAGGTGTGGGTAAACAAAGCTTGCTCAGATTTTAACCTGGATGGCAACGCGCGGTCAGCGGGCCTTCATCACAGCGAGAGGAAACAAAAGAACAAATTTACTGTGGCAACATGGAATGTCAGAACAATGTTGGACAACGACACTAGACCAGAAAGGAGATCTGCACTGATCGACATTGAACTCAGCAAATACAGCATCGACATTGCTGCTCTACAAGAAACAAGAATGGAAGGAGAAGGACAACTCCAGGAAAGACACTACACTTTTTACTGGATTGGGAAAACATCAGGTCGACGTGAGGCAGGCGTAGCCTTTGCAGTTCATAATAACCTTGCAAAAAGTCTGCCCAAATTACCGACAGGTTTCTCAGAGAGACTTATGAGCTTACGTCTTCACATTGGAAAGTCTCGGCATCTGACTCTTTTCTGCATCTATGCCCCTACCATGTCCTACTCTGATGAAGACAAAGAAAGTTTCTATCAAGAACTGAAGAACTGTTTAGAAAAAGTCCCAAAGGAAGATAAACTCCTGGTACTTGGTGACTTCAATGCACGTATTGGGTGTGACTATGTGACATATCCAGAAGTCATTGGTAAATTCGGCAAAGGAAATAAAAATCAAAATGGAGAACTGCTCTTAAATATTTGTATTGAACTTGATCTATGCATTACTAACACCTTCTTCAAACAACCAGATAAGAACTACTTCACCTGGACACATCCAAGATCCAAACATCCCCATCTCTTAGACTATGTATTAACTCGAAGATCAAATCTCTCAGATGTGCTTTGCACCAAGGCATTGCGAGGCGCTGAATGCTTGACAGACCATTTTTTAGTAAGATCTCAGCTCAAATTCAAGATCCTCTGCAAGAGACGTAAAACAGCTAGTAAATCCCCTAGAAGACTAAATTGTACCAAGCTCTCCAATCCAGAACATCAATCTAGACTAGCAGATGGGATTACAAGCGCGCTTGTAGAAAACACCATGATCTCCCAAGGTGATGATGTCGAAATGCAATAGAAACAACTTAAGAACATAATATGCCAAGTATCAGAGGATTTGCTAGGATACCCAAAAAGAAAATCCCCTGACTGGTTTAGGGATAATGAAGAATCAATCCAAAAGCTATTAAATGAAAAAGATGTGCTTTTCAAAAAACACCTGAACGTGAACTCGGAAAAGAGTAAAGCTGACTTCAAGGTTGTGAAAGCCAAAGTACAGAAGGAAATTCGTAGACTAAAAGATGACTGGTGGTCAAAGCTGGCAGAGGAGATGCAAGGCATGGCTGATAGAAATGATACTAAAGGACTTTTTTCTGCACTGAAAGCCATCTATGGTCCAAAAACAAATACAGTTGTTCCTGTGAAATCTGCAGATGGTAGCAAAATTTATACAGACAAAAGGTGAAATTACTGAACGATGGAAGGAGCACTTTTGTACCCTCCTCAACCAACAAGGATCAGCAAAACCCAATGCGTGTGATGGATTGACCAAACGGCCGGTGCGTGATGATCTATGTGACCCAATTACCATGGATGAACTGGAGAAAGCACTGAAAAGCACCAAAAGTGGTAAATCACCGGGACAGGATGGTATTCCAGCTGAAGTACTGAAGCATGGGGGTGAAAAGCTAAAGGCTGTGTTGCTTGACCTCTTCAACACCTGTTTTGAAAGATCCTGTCTTCCACAAGATTTCAAAGATGCTGTAATTGTAACAATATACAAACAGAAAGGAGAAAGAAGTGACTGTGGAAACCACCGGGGTATATCTCTTCTGTCAGTCACAGCTAAAATATTTGCCAAGATCATCCTCAACAGACTGAAGCGTATATCAGAAAACACTCTACCTGAGAGTCAGTGTGGCTTCAGAGCCGGCAGATCTACAACTGACATGATTTTTTCACTTCGTCAACTGCAAGAAAAGGCAATAGAACAACAGCAACCTTTGTATATTGGATGTGTCGACTTCTCAAAGGCTTTTGACACTGTTGATAGAACAACACTCTGGAAAGTTCTGCAGGCCTATGGCTGTTCTCAGAAAATCATTAAGATCATCCAATTATTTCACGATGGCATGGAGGGAAGAGTAACAGTAGGTGGTAACTTCACTGAACCTTTCAAAGTCAATCATGGGGTAAAACAAGGCTGCGTCCTTGCACCAACCCTCTTCACAATGTTCCTATCAGCTGTTTTGGAAACAATGCCCACTGGTCTTGATGGCATTTATTTACGCACTCGAACAGATGGGAACCCATTCAACCTGGCAAGACTCCGAGCAAAAACAAAAATCCGAGAGATCTGCATCCGAGAGCTTCTCTATGCAGATGATTCAGCTCTGTTAGCAAATTATCCTATTGCAATGCAAAAAATTGTGAATGCTTTTGCAAATGCTGCAGATCTTTTTGGGCTCAAGATTAATATCTCCAAGACAGAACTGCTCTTTCAACCTCCTCTTCAAAATAAAGAAAGTGTTCCACCTAATATCAAAGTCCAGGGTGAACCACTCAAATCTACAAACTGTTTCATGTACCTGGGAAGTGCAGTGACTAACAACAACTCATCAGACGCAGAAGTTGATAGACGGATCCAAGCAGCTTCCAAGTAGAGGTCTGCGCGCGACAGAATTTTCAGTCCCGCTCCCGCATTGTGCAGTCCCGCTCCCGCAAAGAATTATGATTTTCAGTCCCACTCCTGCCCGCGCCTGCCATATTTTGTCCCGCTCCCGCCCACAAATCCCGCATGATGCAGACGTTCGCGTTATTTCTCACGAAAGTTCTTGTCATTGGCTTGGGGAATTTCACCTAGCGCACGTAGCGAGGGTGCGCGCTGCCAGGCGGCATGCGCAGCTGAGGCTTTACAGAGATACCCATTGTGAGCTTCACTAGAGGAGCTCTGCTCTTCTGCCATGATCGGAGATCTCAAACACGGAAGAGCGGAAAGGAATCGGAAACGTATGCGAGATTAGACCACTGTGGCAGCGGGGGCGTGGCCAAGCAGCAGTCTGTGAATGGAGGGCGGGGTCGGGGAAGGTAAGTGGCTAGGTCATTACACCTGATGTCAATTTGTGTGTGTGTGTGTGTGTTTGTTTGTTGCCGGGATGGAGTATAAAGGGAGGGGGAGAGGAGAGGAGAGGGATTCACTCCCCAACCACAACACGTGTGAGTGAGTGAGTGAGTGAGTGAGTGAGTGAGTGAGTGAGTGAGTGAGTGAGTAAGTGAGTGAGTGAACGAGTGAAAGAAAGAAAGAAAGAAAGCTGAAAAGCTCAATAAACTGAGTGGGTGTGAACATGAACTCTCGCCTGCCGTGCTTCTGTGCTCCACCCACATCGGGGATTACTACAGTGGTGCTGAAACATGCTACCTTCCCCGACCCCGCCCTCCATTCACAGACTGCTGCTTGGCCACGCCCCCGCTGCCACAACCACATCCGCAAATTTAGGCATCTTAAAATGTTTTTATTAATGCCAAATAAAATATCCAGCACAAATTATATATAATAGACATAAATTAATAATTTATAAATTTTATTTTAAACACGTTTTTAGTTAGCGGGACTGCAGCTTATCACCTCTCCCGCCCGCGCCCACATTGTGCACTCCCCCTCCCGCCCGCGCCCGCAACGAGCTTTCAAAATTTGTCCCGCGCCGCACTGCTTTGCGTCGGGTCCCGCGGGTCCTGCGGGACTCCCGCGGGAGTGCAGGGCTCTACTTCCAAGGTTTTTGGAGCACTCAAGAAAAAGCTTTGGTCTAGACATGACATTAGACTTGTCACAAAGATAAATGTGACCGCTCACCGAATCCAGCGATGCATGTCGGCCGAAACAAATCCGAGATAATCGCAAAAGAAGCATTTTTTTTCGAAATTTGTGATTTTTGTTTTTTTCCATCATGTGCAAGTTGAGATCTTGAAGAATGCAATCAGTATTTCAGATAATAGATTGTTTTGTTGGAAAAGCATACATTTTTTGTTGCAAATTGTCTCGTTTTTGTCAGGACTGTAGCCTGCTGGGGGGTGTGGGTAAATTACCATATGGGCCATTCACATGAAGATTTAAGTCATTTGTTTATTTTTTTCCGCGAATCAGCTGTATGATCCGAGCTGAGCGCATGGCTACTTAACTGCATACCGGCGTGTGATTTCACTATGGAATGAGTTACTAAACAGAGCGCAGAGGAGCTGAAACACTGCGAAGCAAACAGACACACGGTATTTACATCGGAGATCACCATTTCTAGCAAAAAAAAATGCAACCTCGTTTTCCAGATTGAATGGAATACTTGAATGATCGGATGATACACGGACCGTTCTAGGATTACATTCCATCGGAGGCATTGGTGTGCGCAAGGCGCCGTTTCTCTTTCTGATGGGGTGAGTTTATTAATCTAAGGCTGTGTGGTTATTTTTGCATGTAACGGAGAGTGTTGTGGTTTGGTTAAGCCTAGGTCACAACCGGCTGTACGATTTTTTGGCCGTGTGATTTTTGGCGTTTCCCAAATCGCTGCGGGGGGTTTTTTTCACGGAGAAAGACGCGCATTGGCCGTAAGTTTGTCTTGCAACCTGAAAAAAATGTAAGTGCCCGTAGAGTTTGTTTGACATGACAAAGAACCTCTGCGGCTCGAAAATCAGCACATCACACGCGCGCTCTCGTGCTTTTCACACGTGCGCTCTCCGTGCGTTTCTTGCGTTTTTTGTGTGTAGACCGGCTGTAGGAGCGCGTACTGTACGGCCAGTTGTGACCGAGGCTTTACATGAAACTAGCGTTGTGTTAGTTGTGTCATCATCGTGCTATCTTTCTTTCTTACGGTGTGAGTAATTTTTCAACCACAAAATGTTAAAGTATACTTTAGGACTTATTTTTGTACTTCATAATTGTGTTGGGCATACTTTGCATGGAAGGAAAATTGATGTGGTGATCTTTGTTTAGATGAAAGTAGCATCGTGCTAGCTCGTAGGGGGTAGAGCTTTCCTTAATGTCATGCAAATGAGCAGCATTATGTGCCCGCCCTGCACCCAGAGTAGCTGAGATGGAAAACTTTGAGGGCGATTTTCTCCCTTTTCTGTTTTAAGAAGTATACACTTTCAAAAGGCCACACATTCTTCAAATATTGTCAGAGCTCCACATGGAAGGCATCATTGGAAAGCTTAGAAACTGTACTTTCTGAATCTGTCAATAACTCAAAATGCCCCCGGGCCGACATGTGTCCCTGGAGTCTGTGATCTGCCACAAATGTTTACAACCCAGTGGTTCTACCATCTCTGCTGTATGGTACAGACTGCATGACCCTGTACTGCAGACACATCAAGAAACTCACAGCCACACAACTCCGACATCTACGACAGCTACTGAAGATATCTTGGAAGGACAGAGTGCCAGATGTGGAAGTCATTGAACGAGCCAACACAGAAAGTGTTGAAGCTCTTATTGCGGCTGCACAGCTCAGGTGGGCTGGACATCTAGTGAGAATGCCTGACACCCGTCTCCCAAAACCCATCTTTTATGGAGAACTAAGCTATGGCGGGAGGAACCGCGGTGGCCAAAAGCTAAGATACAAAGATACACTAAAGCGCCACATGAAGATGTGCTCTATAAATGACTCCACATGGACAGAAAATGCTCTTGATAGATCTAAATGGCGAGCAACCATACATCAGGCCAAGATCTCAGTTGAAAAGGATAGAAAGGCAAGATATCTCAGAGCACATGCAGTTAGACACAGCAAGTGGACAGATACAGCTCATGAATGCCCGTTCTGTGGGAAACTATGCAGATCTAAAGCTGGCCTTGCAGCCCACGCACGTTATTGCTCCACGTAAATTCCCAAAATTCATAGTCATCATCGTTTACGATGGACAGCATATACACATTATATATATATATATATATATATATATATATATATATATATATATATATGAGAGAGAGAGAGAGAGGTTTTTTCTAACGCATTGTGTGAATATGTAAATAAGAGGTTGTTGTTGTTGTTGTTGAAGCCCGTTTAAAGAATTTGGCTGGACATCAAATCCATTTGTAGAAGAAAAATCAAATCCTAAACAGAGGAATAAAGCAGCGCAGCGCAGACAGACAGAGAGAGAGAGAGAGAGAGAGAGCAGGAAGAGAGAAAGTGACTGATGGGAAACTGGGAGAAGAAGAAGAGGAGTGTGGAACTCCTGCTCGTGGTGTTTGACTGAAAGTATTTGCTCCCAGTGAGGCTCTGGAGAAACTGCAGGATGTTCTGATGAGGATTTCTCTCCGGTGTTACTGGTTTGTGTGAACAGATGAGGAAGCCGCTGGTGGAGAAGAAGCGGCGCGCGCGCATTAACGAAAGCCTGCAGGAGCTCCGGGGTCTGCTGACCGACACCGAGGTGACGCACACCTGCACGCGCACACCGGTTCCGGGAGAGACACGGGAGGAACTCAGACAGATTAGTAATCAATCTCTCTCTCTCTCTCTCTCTCTCTCTCTCTGCAGTTGCATGCAAAGATGGAGAACGCAGAAGTGCTGGAGCTGACGGTGAAGCGGGTGGAGAGCATCCTCCGGGACCGGACACCTGGTGAGATCTGAGCCCGCGCGCGCGTGACGCAAACGTTTATTAATTAACCGCGCGTGGTGCGCCACAATTTACTCATGTTTAAGCAGGTGTGTGTGTGTGTGTGTGTGTGTGTGAGACCCAGAGGCGGACAGGATGGGTGGGGAGGTCAGTGAGCGCTTCACCGCGGGATACATCCAGTGCATGCACGAGGTTCACACCTTCGTGTCCACGTGCCCCGGCATCGACGCCCCGGTAGCGGCGGAACTTCTCAACCACCTGCTGGAGCGCCTGCCGTTAAACGAGGACCTGCAGGGCGGCATCTTTGATCTCGGGTCCGAGCTTCTGCCTCCTACGGGAGCGCGCGCACCGGCTCTGTCCCCGAACTCCGCCCTGGAGGAGACCTTCAGCGGGTCAGCTCCGGGCTCGGGGGGGCGGGAGGAGGAGCAGGAGGACCGGAGCTCCGCCCCTTACTGCACGTCCTTGTGGAGACCGTGGTAGAGCCACGAGCGCACCGGAAACACCTGTACACTGACGCAATAACCGGAATTAATTAATGCAAATCAACAAAAAATACTTTACACATTTTAGGGATGCTGCAGCACATCAGGTTTATAATAACACACACACACACACACACTGGACCATCGCTGCTGCACATTTCAGGAAACATTTCGGTTGTAATTGTGGAATAATCACAGATTCATCACATGTGACTCTGATGAAGCCCTTCAGCTGCCTGCCCACTGTTTCATCATTTAATACTCGGTGTGTTTCGAGTGCAGTCAGACTGGAGCCCAGTTTATTCTTTCTGAGTGATTTATTTATAGATGAGTTTTATAGCTGATGATGATAATAATAATACTTTAATGTCTGATTGTCTGTTAATGATAAACATTATTTATGAAATTAAGGTGAATATTTTAAACAGGTCTGAAGCAGTATTTTGATTCTCATTTGCATTTTTAAATTCTCTCCTGCAGTAACTGAGTCCAGTTACAGTAAGAGTGATTATTCATCTGTAACTGAGTGTTTTACTGAACTCCACACAAACAACAGAGAAAACACTAAAATCTGATTTCAAACCAAGTCTTAAACTGACAGAAGGGAAAAGAAAAAGCCCCTAAATCCAGTAAAAGCTCAGAGGGAACGGATTATAATGCACTTTTCCAAACAAATATATGATAAAAAACAACAACCCTCAAACCTTACCATCAGAGTTCATTAACACACTGCGGTTATGGGTTCATATCCACTTATAAACTCATTCTGCTCCATAAAGGATCCACAGCGTTTTCACTAAAATAATAATGAATGTAAGGACCTTTGAGACACTTTTTGATAATAAAACTAAATGAATGACTTTTCGTTCATTCATTCATTAATAAACAAACCCACAGCTGTGTTTAGAATCAGATGAAAACTTTATTACTGTAAAAAGATCAGATTACATTTTATTAATATCATCAATCGTCAAAAACTCAACATTGGTGTTTATAAAAATCACAAAGCCAAAAAAACTTTACTTTAGTAGAATCAGATCATTAAACGTAAAAACCTTCACCGGCTGCAAATGAAGAGAAACAACACAAAAGACACGACAGCAGAAGCTAATAAAAATGAGATTTTCTTATAATATGTTGGTAGGATAAAAGAAAAGAAACAACATGAATGAACATGAATCTGGAGAAAAGGATTAACATCTGAAAACAGTGTGCATTTGTATGAATTCATCTGAAAGCCTTAAGAACATCTTCTAAATATTATTGTGAACATGAATTGATGTGTAAAGCTCGAGTGTGTGAACTGTTCCTGCACACTTTTCCTGCTCTGTGACACCTGACTGAACTCATCACCCTGAGAACAAGTGCACAGTGAAGGGTTCGGGGCAGTTAGTGCCGGAGTCAGTGTTCTGTTCCTCCAGCATCAAGAAAACTTTATTTCAATTTACACACGACTCGAAGTCGATCAGAGTCCAGCACGTAATCAGGAGCTGCGCCTGCAGTGTGTGTGTCCGCAGGGCAGTGAGACAGAGGAGGGCGTGTCTGTCTCGCTACGTCCTCGCAGGTCAGCGGACGGGACGACACCTTCCTCTCAGAGAGATGCTTCGGTCCGAGCCCCACCCATATATTGGAGCCTGGGGGAATGCCCCTCCTCCTGAGCTCAGACTCCACCTCTTTCTGATCAGCGTCAGAATCGATGTTCAGAATTCCAGCCCTGTTCTCCTGATGGCAGTAATCCAGCGCTGCCCTCCAGCTCAGAGCCACATCACTCACATGGATATTACCTGAGAGACAGAAAAACCCAAAAGGAGGAGGAGAGTGAGATCAGAGACAGAGACTCACACCAGCTGTGCTCTAGTCGTCATACAGAAGATTGCTGAGACAGTTTTAGTTTTACTGCCTGGAAAATCATCACTTACTGCTGTAGCACAGAGCAGGGTATGTATAAGAACATGGCCTTGAATACCAGCCCCATTCATACATTCTTGCACAGTCTGATGGCCGACGTTTAGTCTTTTCTCCATAGTAATATGATGCCCAAGGGTAACCCGTGCTCCAGTTTCTGTAAGCAGAGTTTCCTCCATCACTCCACTGCCAGTCATCCCGCAGCAGACCGATCCAGAAGGTCGTGGTGCTGTTTAACCCTTCAGTCTTCACCTCTTCATTTTGCTGCTCGTCTCTGATGCTGACCAGGTCAGTGTAGTTCCTCCTGCAGTAACGCTGAGCTTCATACCACGTCTTACTCTCAAGGATTAGATGATAATCAGGAGTCTGTGAAGAAGCGTCTGTGGAGGTTAAAAAACCCCTGTAAGATCTGGCTTATTATTTGTATATTTACAATAATAACACATGATCTTAAACATAATCTCATCTCATTATCTGTAGCCGCTTTATCCTGTTCTACAGGGTCGCAGGTGAGCTGGAGCCTATCCCAGCTGACTACGGGTGAAAGGCGGGGTTCACCCTGGACAAGTCGCCAGGTCATCACAGGGTCTTAAACATAATATTTTAAAAATTACAATAATCAATAAAAATATACATTAAAATATGCATATAAAATCAGAAATTACCTTGTTTATAGCACATGAAAGGTTTTGTATCTGTGCACTGAAGACTTTCCCAGGGACCATCAGCTTTCATAGCAGCACAGCAGGTCAGTGGCCAACAGGCCCCTGTCACGTTTCTGAATGTTACAGGATCACCATTCGACCATTTCTCACTGAACTCACCACGACGGAGACCGATCCATCCATAACCGATACCAGACTTATTCAATATATTTCCCAGTTCAGTGTGGTCTTCATCAGAGTCCACAGTGACGAGGTCGGTGTAATTCTCTCTGCAAGCTGCCTGAGCCTCAGCCCAATTCATATAACCCGGAATTAAATGGAAGGTAGCGAGGCGGCTGTGGACTGGAGGAGAAAAGGCTGTGGAAGAAATTTCTCCCGTTAATGGAGCAGGACAGAGAGGAAAGGAGGGAAATGTGATGTTTTCCATTCAGACTGAGAGACGGATTGCAGCTCCAGAACAGCTTGAAGTGACTCAGAAAAGTCAAAACACTGTGAAGTGAACAGCTGGAGCTTCATACAGATGTGAAACGCTGAATGTCAGGATGAAGTAAAGACTGGATTTTGTACGTGATCGTGTGGTTTTAGTTAAATTGACGATGATCGGTTTGTTGAAATTGATGAGTGTAATCTGTCCTGAACCTGGAGTAGCTCACTGCATGTGGATGATAAACAGTTAAAGGAAACTCAACCCTGAATGATTTGCATATTCACCATCTACACAGGCAGGGCCATAAATATTTGGATGTTTACAAAGTTATTGTTAATTTCACTGTCTACCACAATACAGTGGAGTTAAAATGAACTAATGGATCAGAACTCCAAGCTTTCATTTAAAGGAATTTAATCCAGATCAGGTGAACAGTGGAGGAATTACACCACATCTTATCTGTGTCCGTCTCCTTTTAAGGGAACAAAATTAATTAAACAAACTAACAATCATAAATTAAATTGTGATTTTAATAGATGTTTGCAAATCCATTGCAGGTGATGACTGCCTGAAGTCTCGAGCCTTTAGACATCACCAGACTCTGGGTTTCTTCCCTGGTGAAGCTCTGCAGGTCTTTACTGCAGCCGTCTTCACTTCCTGTTTGTTCTTGGTGCGTTTTGCCTTCAGTTTTATTTTCAGCAAGTGAAATACAGCTCGGGGCGGGGTTTCCTGACAACGTTGCACTTTAGGGTTAAAGAGCAAGTTTAAAGACGCTGTTAAGCAACAAACGTTGTCTCTGTATGTGGTTTTCCCAAATTCACTTGGAAGAAAGAAGCTTAAGAGCAACTTTGCAGCATGCATCACCAATATAGACGACTTTCACATGACGTCATCGTAACTGTGGGTTTGTTTACGTGGCCATGTTGCCTGGCGAGCTTTGTGTTTGACAGCAACTGGCACGAGTGTGCATGAGTGATTGTAAGCCCAATTCAGTACATCTACAGATAAACTTGTAGACGTTCCATCTAAAAGAACAATGCCAGAGACCTGTAGTGCTTTTGGATGGAATAACAGACGTGGAGATAAACCTGGTTTAACTTTTCACTGCTTCCCTGTGAACCCAGAAAGACGAGAAAAATGGTGAGCTGCAGTTAAACAGGAAGACTGGATGATGAAAACATTCCCCTGTGTGTGTGGAGAACATTTAATATCAGGTTAGTGTGAAAGTTCTGTGCAGCGTTAAACTGTAGACCTGGATGTGGGCTTTGGACGTGATATATTTTATTAGACCCAATGCTTGGTGAGATTAGCAGCATGTTTGCTCTGTACTGATAATGTAGACTCGGCTAAACACCATAAAATATGTTAGATCCAGTCCCTGGTTTGTTTATTACTGTGAGAAGTCCACATTTGAGCTTCCCTTTATCATAATAAGGTATTTATTTTTATTGGGAATTTCCCATAACATTCTGACACGAAACCTTCCTCGGAATATCGGTAGGCATCTGTACTTCTCTCTGCCTTTAGCATCTCCGGTGTATTTAGAAATCCAAACACTCAATAGTTCAGGGTGTCGTAGTGTCCCAAATCCAGTAGCTGGTTTGCTGAACAATTTTAAAGTGGAATAAAGACATTTGTGGGTAAATTAAGAAGAAGAAGCTGCCTTTATTTTTCTTTGGACGTAATGTGATCTGCTGCTATAATCTAAAATTTTAATCATGTCAGAGAGATTGTACTGACTACAGTTGTCTGGGTTTTCTTCATTACCTGTCGTGACCATTCTTCTTTGTTTGCCCGGCAATATGATGGACGCTGCCTGATAAACAAAAATCTGTGATGTCAGAGAAAATCCGCTAAAGCAGGGGTTCTCAACCTTTCCTACTTTAAACCCACCTATTCATACTGGTAACAAGTCGGGGCCCATTAAAAAAGATCCCCAGTTGTTTTGCCTCATCTATTCTATTAGAATCTAATAATCTACTGTAAAGTGTATTAATGGGATGTGACATCACTCCCTGTTACAGATGGGAGCCCAGGAATTAAATAAATCCAATAAAAACCATCTGTGTGTAATTGTAGGTGATGTATTTAAAACTGTATGAATGTGCCAGAAGCCGAACCCATGCATGCAGGTCATTCTCCGCCAAAAGGGATTAATGATCCAAAAGTGGAGTCTGGTCCATTAACACAAGAACTTACTGCCATGTTTGTGTTCAGCAGACAAGCAAGTTATTAAAACCCAGAAGTGGATACAGAACCCACTCAATGGGATTCGATCCTTACACGCTAACAGAGTGGATTTTTCCTATGAAGGAAAAATTTACTCACTAAATTTGACATTAGTAGAATAAATTTTGATCCTATTGTAGCTGGAACTAAATACAAAAACAATAGTTATGCATACTATTAATTAAGATAATTAACAGATAATCAACATATTTTAAGGTTTTTTTTAAAGATTGCATATATTTTTATTCTTTTATATTTGTAATTATTTGTATCTGTACACGACCCACCAGCTCTGCTGATCAACTTATCATCTTTAAATAAAGTTATTCATTCATTCATTCATTATGATTTGGAAAATTATCCATCCATTGAGTTCCCCGACATCTCCGACTCCCTGGTGCTGCAGACATCGTTCTACATGGACACAGATTAAAACCTGGAAGAGCCTGGAGGAGAACAACTTTTTATATGTGTCTGGGTTAAAGATCTGGGGATCAGGACACTGCAAGATAAATCCTGTATTGTTTTTGCCGGGTAAGGAGGAGTTTCTGGGCTTTTTGTACGCGGCTTTGCAAGGGTTGCTCGGATGCTACAAGTTTTAGTATCGGGTGTAAACAAACCACAGCTGCTCGATTCTCAATCCTCCTGCTCTTCTCTTCCAGCAGGCATCACAGATCCATAGAATTTACCCACAAATGGATTTATTTATTCAGCCCCCTGTGTGTGCACGCTCTGTGTGATAGAACAGTGTTTCTGACCCATTGGGCCGTGACCCATTAGTGGGCTGCGAAGTGCCATCGAGTGAGCCTAAACATTTTTTCAGGTTTGAAGTCAAATACTAAATAGTTCAGGATGTCGCAGTGTCCCAAATCCGGTAGCTGGTTTGGCGTTGTAAAAAGTTCCTGATGTGGGTGGAGTACAGAAGCACGGCAGGTGGGAGCTGATGTTCACACACGCTTTATTTTTACTACTTTCATTGCTTTCCAGCTTCATTCACTCACTCACTGCTCACACACACACACACACACACATTAACTGACAACAGGTGTGAGAAGACTTTGCCACTCTCCTCCCCCCCATTCACAAACTGATGCAAGGCCACGCCCCCACTGCCATATACCCCCACCGCCTGACTCAGGCTGGGGAGCCATGATAGTGGAAGATAGAAAAAGAGAGAGAGCGAAGAGAAGAGAGCTCTCCCGACCAGAACGTGTGTGTGTGTGTGTGTGTGTGTGTGTGTGTGAGTGTGTGTGTGTGTGAGAGCAGTGAGTGAGTGAATGAAGCTGAAAAGCAATGAAAGTCGTAAAAATAAAATGTGTGAATATCAGCTTCCGCCTGCCGTGCTTCTGTACTCCACCCATATCAGGGAGGTATTACAGTGGAGCCGAAAGCTGGGAATACGGAAGGGAACCACCACCTGGAGTCCCCTCCATTTAAGGATCTCATCCATGCCGTCACTACCATCCAGCAGAACCAGCATCAAGCGCTGACCACCCTCTGGAAGGAGAAAGAACAACGTTTTGAAGCCTTGGTGCTGGCCCAGCAGGAAGATCACCAGGCGTTCCAGCATCTGCTCGCGTTGGCAGAGGCCTCAACCACCACCACAGCAGACCCTCCCTACCGACAGCCGGCTCGTATACGTGGACCTGAAGCGAACCATCCTGCAGTGTGCTGGCGTCTCCCAGGAACAACATCAGCAGCACTTCCAGACATTGACATTGGAGGAGGTCGGCCAGCCGTTTGCATTCGGCCAACAGCTCTGGGACGCCTACCAGCGGTGGCTGAGAGCAGACGACTGCGACGCTGAGGGAATCATCAATCTGGTGACATTGGAGCAGTTCATCACGCGTCTTCCGGAAGGAATGGCGGAGTGGGTCTAGTGTCATCACCCAGCATCGTTGGGTCAAGCCACTGAGTTGGTGGAGGATCATCTGGCGGTGGTTCCAGCAGCAGGCAGATGTGTCACCTGTTATCTTTTCTCCCTCCTTCTCTTCCCCCCCTTTTCCCATGGAGATGGGAGCCAGCTCCCCTCCAGCCGGCCTGCCACACCCGCGGTGTCCTCCTGTCTTCCCCTTCTGTGTCTGTGTCTTCTCCCCCCCAGGTGAGCGACGCCCATAACACCAGTGCAGAGGGAAAGCCTGGGCCGGTAATCTGGCACTGCAGGGAGCTGGGGCATCTCCAGGGTCAGTGCTCTGTGATGGAGGTGGGAGATGTGGTCCGGATCCCCAATGTTCCAGAGACCGCTCCCAATCAGGCTGGAGCATATCATATACCAGTAAATGTCCAATGGGTAACGCATCATGTGTTGGTGGATTCCAGCTGTAATCAGACCTCAATCCACCAAAGCCTGGTGCAAGGTGAAGCATTGAGCAGAGCACAAGCGGTGAAGGTTGTGTGTGTGCACGGGGATGTTCACAATTATCACCCATTGGTATCTCGCCCTCCAGGCGTTTAAATTTGAGGTGGTCCACAGGCTGGAGGTGCAGATGGTGGTGGCGGACTTCCTGTCCTGTCGGGGGGGTGGGGGTCCACTACAGGCTGGACGGCTCCCTGGCCTGAGTTGGCAGTGGGGGTGTGGCCAAGCATCAGTTTGTGAATGGAGGGCGGGGTTAGGGAAGGTTAATGGCAGTCAATGCACCTGTTGTCAATTAACGTTGTGTGTGTGTGTGTGTGTGTGTATAAGGATTGAGTGAGTGAACGTATGAAGCTGAAAAGCTACAGTCATAAAAATAAAGAGTGTGAACACCATCTCCTGCCTGCCGTGCTTCAGTACTCCACCCACATCAGGGCTTACTACAGTCAAATTTAGCGAGTACAGTTTTATTTAATAGGAAAAAAATCATTCTTTGTTAGCGTGTAAGGATCGAATCCCATTGAGTGGGTTCTGTATCCACTTCTGGGTTTTAATAACTTGCTTGTCTGCTGAACACAAACATGGCAGTAAGTTCTTGTGTTAATGGACCAGACTCCACTTTGGGATCATTAATCCCTTTTGGCGGAGAATGACCTGCATGCATGGGTTCGGCTTCTGGCACATTCATACAGTTTTAAATACATCACCTACAATTACACACAGATGGTTTTTATTGGATTTATTTAATTCCTGGGCTCCCATCTGTAACAGGGAGTGATGTCACATCCCATTAATACACTTTACAGTAGATTATTAGATTCTAATAGAATAGATGAGGCAAAACAACTGGGGATCTTTTTTAATGGGCCTCGACTCGTTACCAGTATGAATAGGTGGGTTTAAAGTAGGAAAGGTTGAGAACCCCTGCTTGAAAGGTATTAGTAGTGTGGGTGCAATCAGTTAATTATTGATATTAAGTGATCAATCTCGTTAAATCAGTCTCATTAAATTTTGAAGGTCAATAATTAAAATGAATCAATCCCATTGAATCATTTAATTTGACTCGTTTGAATTGAATCATACCATAGAATCACTCTCATTTGAAGTGAATCGTTCAGTGAATCGTTCAATGAATCATTTAGGGAATCGTTCAATGAATCATTTAGGGAATCATTTAGTGAATCATACCATTAATCCTGGTGCTTAATAATAAATTACCAAACAGCTAAATTATGGTACATTTCCAAATTATTAAGATCACTTACCATATTATATAACATTTGCACCCTTTTTGAATTCTTTGAGAAAATTGGGGACTTCAGATGTTGTTCACACAAATAAACACAGTTTGTTTAATAAATGAATTTATTATACAAAGATAAAAAGATAAATCAATATATACAAGCAGTGAGGTGTGTGTGTGTGTGTGTGTGTGTGTGTGAGAGAGAGAGAGAGAGAGAGAGAGAGAGAGGGAGTGTGAAGGACTTGACCATGTGTTTAGCCTCGTGTAGCTAACTACACGTGGTGGAGGCCTAGCTTGTTGGTAGCTAAACAAAAGAATGTTATCTAAACAGAACAAAGGATTAGCTCTGTGTTTAGCCTCGTGTAGCTAACTACACGTGGTGGAGGCCTAGATTAGCCTTGTGTTGCTAGTATGTGTTTGTGAAAGGCCCTATAGCCTAGCTAAAGTGTGTTTGTTAGGCCTGATGGCTTGCTGAGCACATGGTAGGCCTTGATTAGCTTTGTGTTGCTAAGCAGACAAAAGCGAAGCTGTAGCTAACCCACTAGCTCATAACCATACTGAATCCACTGAAATCTTAATGACCAAGATGTATAATAATGAGAACTATATATGTTAGTGGTAAAGAATAAAAGAGAGAAGCATGCGCAGCCTATCTATTAAACAATTGAGAGAACATAGAACCAAAATAAATCAACACGCTGCGTGTTCAACAGTGTAACAATAAACCTGGGTTTAAATTCACACTATTTCAAATAAAAGCAAATTCCTAAGACTATCCTAATTATGCCCAAATGCCAAAATCTTACTTAATCCTGCCTTTAGCAAGATATGAAGAACTATTCGCCGGTGTAGCTTCAGGCCTCGCCGTGGGAGCACGTGAGCTGCTCGTGATGAAGGCGCAGAAAACTTTCGGGTCCAGCGGAGCACTTGGGTGGTTCCCGTGGAAAACAGAGGGTTCTTGGTCCGAATCTCAGCGATCGTGAGGAAAAGTCTCTGATCAGAATAAGATGCACAGCGCTTTGAGTTAAAAAGGATTCAATCGCTTCTTAACTTTTAACTGCCTGGGCTGCAGTCGTGACGTCACTTCTAATGCAAGTAAACCGGTTGTAACTCAGGTTGAGTTTAAAGATCGCGCGACTCTAGAGTTTACCTTTGCCAAGGGTAAGAAGGAAAATCGCGCTGAGTGATGGATCTTGCAAGAAAGAAGACGTCTTTTTGGGGTGGAGAGCGCGCCTCTTTATACATCCAGATCCATCGGAAGCCAGACGTGAGAGAGAAAGATGGAAGCGTTGTCCCATTGTTTTATGTTTCCTTGTATGATGACGTAGATGATCCCGCCCACGCGTGACGTAGGTCACACGGAAGTGGACTGGGAATTGTAGTTCTGACACAAGATGGCGGCATGATACCTACAGTAGTTGTTAAATTCAGTTGATGAAGTCACATGGTGTTTGTTTTTAACCAAAAATCTATGAAATATAAATTGTTACAATGTTAATTTATTGTATCATCATTAATCATTACATGTATATTATGGGAATTAATAATTGAAACTAATTTACATTTTGGACGATAACATTTTTATTGCAAGTGTATTTTTTAATGAAATGAACAAACCTTCATATGAAAGAATGAGCGAATAATGAGCTCAGTAATTCAGTAAAATGTTTTCCCTGTGCCTGATCATTTCACTGTGACCCAATCACGAGCTTAATGTCCCTAATAAATCGGCGTGCAGCTGAGTGGGATTTGGCGTCTGAAGGAGGTACAGTATCTCTCCCATCGCCTCCCCAGACCGCAGTGCCTCCTGACCCGGGCTCCTCTGACTGCCTGCAGACTGGGGAGCCCGGGTCAGGCCACACTGGCAATGTTCTTCCTGATATACAGCACTGTGCAAAAGTCTTAGCCCCCTTATTTTGTTTCCACACGAACTTTGTTATAGATTTCTATTTTATGATTTCTACATTATCGAGTCAGTACAAAAACATTTTAGAGTCCAAATGTTTGTTTTCCAGCACAAAATTAAATGTTACAGGAAAAAAAAGTTTGTATCTGAGCAGCATATTCCATCAGAGAGCACTTTAAAGATGAAAAAAGAAACCATAATTAAAGCCGCTAGCGGCCTTGACGGGCCCTCGCACGTGTGGTTCCGCAACCCAGGACATTCCGCCACCCAACAAAACAGTCACATGTCATATATTCATCAAATGTTCAAAGGTGATGTGCATCTTGCAAATGCTGTGACTGCTTGACGGATGAGAGATAGACAAAGACTGTGTGTGTGTGTGTGTGTGTGTGTGTGTGTGTGTGTGTGTTTCTGTGGTGTGAAAATGTACATTTATATATGTACAAAACTATACATGTGTCTCCTCCTTATCTCTATCTCACGCTGTAATCTTAAGTCATCTTAGCTTTCCTGTGTGTGTGTGTGTGTGTGTGTGTGTGTGTGTGTGTGTGTGTGTGTGTACATGCAGTTTTCATATGTCTGCAACAAAATGCACAATGATGGGAGGTCACCAATATTGTGTGTGTGTCTGTCAGAGGGAGAGAGAGACAGAGAGAGAGAGAGTTAGTGTGTGTGCGAAAGAGAGAGTGTTTATAGATGTTGCCACGCCTGGATCACCGCACAGGCTTCATATGGCTTCAGCCTAGGGGCCCCCACGCCCCCCGCCTCGCAGGGGGGCCCCCAATTGGTCAAAAGAAATAAAAACCCCTTCATATTCATTGGCTCAAAATGAATATTTAAATAAACGGACGCTGATTGGGTGAGGCAAATCCGCCTTCCATATATAAACGTTAGACGTCACGCACGACGTCACTCCACAGTTGAACAGTGAACATGTGTGACAGAAAATATGAGAGCGGTGCTCAAAAGCTCAAGGCGCAACGGCAAAAAGCCCAACGTGACAAAGCTCTATTGAGCAATATACCAAAACTAACAGGGCTTTTTAAACTTAATGAAACCCAACTGGCAAGTGCAAGTCATCATGACACTAGCGTAGCAAACGTTATGTTAGCTGCAGCTGCAGCCAGTAGTACTACTAGCTCTGGTGAGGGTGAAGGACCATCCCTTTCAGACCCCGTCCCATTTGTGGATGAATGTGCCACTGCCACTAGTTTCACAAACGCACACACACACTCACTCCGATGACATTGACATGCATGATAGTTTCCTTCAAGCATCAACATCAAACATTTCACATCTAGATCCCCCCTCTGTTTCTGGGACCGCAAGAAAAAAAAACAAAATACAAAAAAAAAAAACTTTAAAATGTAGAAAATAGACGGTTCTTTACAGGTAGATGGGATAAGATGGTGGTGGCCGGGGGGGGGGGCCTACAGCAACTTGTAGCCTAGGGGCCCTTGGCCATGTTAATCTGGCCCTGGATGTTGCGTGTGCATGTTGTGAGTGTATACTTCTGAGAGTGTTTGTGTGTATGCATAAATATGCATATGACTGTGAGTGAGTGTGTGTGTGTGTGTGTGTGTGTGTGTGTGTGTGTGTGTGTGCACATAATTGTATTACATATACACACCCATTCTCGTCTGAGTATTCATGTGTGTCTATATGATTGCAACTATGTATGTGTATGAGTGTGTGCATGTGTGTGTGCATGCATGTACGAGTGTGTGTGCATGCATGTACGAGTGTGTGTGTGCATGCATGTATGAGTGTGTGTGTGCATGCATGTATGTGTGTGTGTGTGCATGCATGTATGAGTGTGTGTGTGCATGCATGTATGAGTGTGTGTGTGCATGCATGTATGAGTGTGTGTGCTACATGTATGAGTGTGTGTGTGCATGCATGTATGAGTGTGTGTGTGTGTGTGTGTGTGTGTGCTACATGTATGAGTGTGTGTGTGTGCATGCATGTATGAGTGTGTGTGTGTGCTACATGTATGAGTGTGTGTGTGCATGCATGTATGAGTGTGTGTGTGTGTGCTACATGTATGAGTGTGTGTGTGCATGCTACATGTATGAGTGTGTGTGTGCATGCATGTATGAGTGTGTGTGTGCATGCATGTATGAGTGTGTGTGTGTGCTACATGTATGAGTGTGTGTGTGTGCATGCATGTATGAGTGTGTGTGTGTGCTACATGTATGAGTGTGTGTGCATGCATGTATGAGTGTGTGTGCTACATGTATGTGTGTGTGTGTGTGTGCATGCATGTATGAGTGTGTGTGTGTGCTACATGTATGAGTGTGTGTGTGCATGCATGTATGAGTGTGTGTGCTACATGTATGTGTGTGTGTGTGTGCATGCATGTATGAGTGTGTGTGTGTGCTACATGTATGAGTGTGTGTGTGCATGCATGTATGAGTGTGTGTGCTACATGTATGTGTGTGTGTGTGTGCATGCATGTATGAGTGTGTGTGTGTGCTACATGTATGAGTGTGTGTGTGTGCATGCATGTATGAGTGTGTGTGTGCTACATGTATGAGTGTGTGTGTGCATGCATGTATGAGTGTGTGTGCTACATGTATGAGTGTGTGTGTGCATGCATGTATGAGTGTGTGTGTGCTACATGTATGAGTGTGTGTGTGCTACATGTATGAGTGTGTGTGTGCATGCATGTATGAGTGTGTGTGTGCATGCATGTATGAGTGTGTGTGTGCATGCATGTATGAGTGTGTGTGTGCATGCATGTATGAGTGTGTGTGTGCATGCATGTATGAGTGTGTGTGTGCATGCATGTATGAGTGTGTGTGTGCATGCATGTATGAGTGTGTGTGCTACATGTATGAGTGTGTGTGTGCATGCATGTATGAGTGTGTGTGTGTGTGTGTGTGTGCTACATGTATGAGTGTGTGTGTGCATGCATGTATGAGTGTGTGTGTGTGCTACATGTATGAGTGTGTGTGTGCATGCATGTATGAGTGTGTGTGTGTGTGCTACATGTATGAGTGTGTGTGTGCATGCATGTATGAGTGTGTGTGTGCATGCTACATGTATGAGTGTGTGTGTGCATGCATGTATGAGTGTGTGTGTGCATGCATGTATGAGTGTGTGTGTGCATGCATGTATGAGTGTGTGTGTGTGCTACATGTATGAGTGTGTGTGTGTGCATGCATGTATGAGTGTGTGTGTGTGCTACATGTATGAGTGTGTGTGTGCATGCATGTATGAGTGTGTGTGCTACATGTATGTGTGTGTGTGTGTGTGTGCATGCATGTATGAGTGTGTGTGTGTGCTACATGTATGAGTGTGTGTGTGCATGCATGTATGAGTGTGTGTGCTACATGTATGTGTGTGTGTGTGTGTGTGCATGCATGTATGAGTGTGTGTGTGTGTGTGTGTGTGCTACATGTATGAGTGTGTGTGTGTGCATGCATGTATGAGTGTGTGTGTGCTACATGTATGAGTGTGTGTGTGCATGCATGTATGAGTGTGTGTGCTACATGTATGAGTGTGTGTGTGCATGCATGTATGAGTGTGTGTGTGTGTGCTACATGTATGAGTGTGTGTGTGCATGCATGTATGAGTGTGTGTGTGCATGCATGTATGAGTGTGTGTGTGTGCTACATGTATGAGTGTGTGTGTGTGCTACATGTATGAGTGTGTGTGTGCATGCATGTATGAGTGTGTGTGCTACATGTATGTGTGTGTGTGTGTGTGTGTGCTACATGTATGAGTGTGTGTGTGTGCTACATGTATGAGTGTGTGTGTGCATGCATGTATGAGTGTGTGTGCTACATGTATGTGTGTGTGTGTGTGTGTGCATGCATGTATGAGTGTGTGTGTGTGTGTGTGTGTGTGTGCTACATGTATGAGTGTGTGTGTGTGCATGCATGTATGAGTGTGTGTGTGCTACATGTATGAGTGTGTGTGTGCATGCATGTATGAGTGTGTGTGCTACATGTATGAGTGTGTGTGTGCATGCATGTATGAGTGTGTGTGTGTGTGCTACATGTATGAGTGTGTGTGTGCATGCATGTATGAGTGTGTGTGTGCATGCATGTATGAGTGTGTGTGTGTGCTACATGTATGAGTGTGTGTGTGTGCTACATGTATGAGTGTGTGTGTGCATGCATGTATGAGTGTGTGTGCTACATGTATGTGTGTGTGTGTGTGTGTGTGCTACATGTATGAGTGTGTGTGTGTGCTACATGTATGAGTGTGTGTGTGTGCATGCATGTATGAGTGTGTGTGTGCTACATGTATGAGTGTGTGTGTGCATGCATGTATGAGTGTGTGTGCTACATGTATGAGTGTGTGTGTGCATGCATGTATGAGTGTGTGTGTGCTACATGTATGAGTGTGTGTGTGCTACATGTATGAGTGTGTGTGTGCATGCATGTATGAGTGTGTGTGTGCATGCATGTATGAGTGTGTGTGTGTGTGTGTGCTACATGTATGAGTGTGTGTGTGCATGCTACATGTATGAGTGTGTGTGTGCTACATGTATGAGTGTGTGTGTGCTACATGTATGAGTGTGTGTGTGCTACATGTATGAGTGTGTGTGTGCATACATGTATGAGTGTGTGTGTGCATGCATGTATGAGTGTGTGTGTGCATGCATGTATGAGTGTGTGTGTGTGCTACATGTATGAGTGTGTGTGTGCATGCATGTATGAGTGTGTTTGTGCATGCATGTGTGTGTGCTGGTGGCGCTATATCTGGCATGTCATAGATCAATCCGTCAAAGCATTGAAAGTTTTTGGCACATTTCCTGCTTGGCCAGATGGTGATACTGTGCTCGGTCTGTGAATTAGACATGTCAATATCATCAGAATCACGATATTAGATTAGAAAAAACTTTATTGATCCCTTTGGGGATCAATATCCAATATTTTGTAAAGTTTCAGATCAATCCATCAATGAATTGAACATTTTTTCCCATTTCCTGCTTGGCCAGATGGTGGCGCTGTGCTAGGCATCTGCATTACACATGTGAATATCATCACAATCATAATACACAATATTTTGTAAAGTGTCAGATCAATCAGTGAAGGCATTGCCAATTTCTGGCGCATTTCCTGCTTGGCCAGGTGGTGGCGCTATAACAGGCAGGCCCATTGGGCGTCAGGTTATCATCATAATCATAATATCTATTGAAGTAAGAAGTGTCCGACCATACAGTCAACGCACTGTGGCTTTCTGACAGGTTTCCTGTTTATGTGGCAAGATATTAAAATCATAAGGCCATTTCAACATCTCATCTCATTATCTCTAGCTGCTTTATCCTTCTACAGGGTCGCAGGCAAGCTGGATCCTATCCCAGCTGACTACGGGCGAAAGGCGGGGTTCACCCTGGACAAGTCGCCAGGTCATCACAGGGCTGACACATAGACACAGACAACCATTCACACTCACATTCACACCTACGCTCAATTTAGAGTCACCAGTTAACCTAACCTGCATGTCTTTGGACTGTGGGGGAAACCGGAGCACCCGGAGGAAACCCACGCGGACACGGGGAGAACATGCAAACTCCACACAGAAAGGCCCTCGCCGGCCCCGGGGCTCGAACCCAGGACCTTCTTGCTGTGAGGCGACAGCGCTAACCACTACACCACCGTGCCGCCCCCATTTCAACATATTACAAGATATCAAAAATCCCTTCGCAATTTAATATCAGCGACATCTTGGCATCTCATCTCATCTCATTATCTGTAGCCGCTTTATCCTTCTACAGGGTCGCAGGCAAGCTGGAGCCTATCCCAGCTGACTACGGGCGAAAGGCGGGGTACACCCTGGACAAGTCGCCAGGTCATCACAGGGCATCTTGGCATCACGTATAACAAATTTCACATGAATCTCATGAACCGTCTAGGAGGAGCATGTTAAAATTCATCATGTGTCAAAACACACATATTCAAAACCCTATTCTTTCCTTGGCCAGTTGGTGGCGCTATACCAGACAGGCATATTGGGCATCTAGATGTCATAATAATCACATTCTCTAATAACCTGAAAGGTTTCAGCCAAATCATTAAATGTATTGTGACTTCATGACACATTTCCTGTTTATGTGGTGAGTATTAAAATTCATCATATTGCCATTTCAACATTTTACAACATATCAAAAATCCCTTCGCAATTCAACATCAGCAATATTTTCGCATCATGTTTGCCAAGTTTGACATGAATCTGATGAACCGTCTAGGAGGAGCACGTTAAAAATGACCATGTGTCCAAACGCATATAAGCCCAATTACCTCACTTCCTGTTGGGCGTGGCTAATGCAATGTATATACGAAAGTTGTTTGTCTTGGGATGAACTACATACGTACCGAATTTGGTATCCGTAGCTGAAACTATATGCCAATCCAAGGACTCCATGACATTAGGGGGCGCTATGAAGTCCCTGGGCCACGCCCGGGGCCAAACGTCTGTGGCTGAGAAGCGGTTACAATGACTGATGTGTGTATCAAATTTCATGAGTTTTCGTGCATGAGAAATGCCTCAAAAAAAGCCAAGCACGACAGAAAAAAAAAAAAAATAATAATAAGAAGAAGAAGAATCCTTTGAAAAACAATAGGGTCATTTGCACCGTACGGTGCTCGGGCCCTAATAATAATAATAATAATAATAATAATAATAATAATCCTTCGAAAAACAATAGGATCTCGCACCATACGGTGCTCGGGCCCTAATTATAATAAGGGCCTGATGATGTACGCCTCTCCGTGGTGGGCCTAGACAGGGAGGATCTATTCCCCTGAACTAAACATACATCACCCAGTTAGGGCTAACCCCCTGAAGCTGGTGTATACTGGGTTACGAAACAAATAAACAAAAATCATTTCCAACTTCCGCAGCCCAGTCAGTTTCCCTCCGGTGATGAAACCAACCAAACTGGAGATGGGACTTGCCCCAGGGGGAGACACAATATCCGGCCAAGAATATCTTGGGCGAAAGAACTTAAGTCCACACTACTTGAGTGTGCAAAGGCAACTGGATGGCCTGACAATCCACGCATCAATGGCAAGATGCTGAAGCAACACTGGGACAATGCCATGCCCATGTATGCTTACCTGACAGACCAAAATCTGCGTGATCAACTCGGTGACTAAAAATTTACATGCGCCGTGAGTCAAGTGAGCTAAAATCACCAGTCCGTCAGGTACCTTTGCCAAAAGAACCCACTGCTCCAGCGGCAGCAGACCCGAAACTCCAAATGGATGTCCGTATTCTTCTTTCCCCAGTCACCAATGAAATTATCTCACATGAGCCAAGTGGCCTCGGAAATATTTCTGAAAAAACTTTTTCATCTGATTCTGCGCCATCTTCTGCTACTGACCTTTCTGATGATCCAGGGTATATTTTGTTTCATTCCATTTATAATGACATTCTTGATTTGCCTATTGATAAACGGAGGCCACTTCAACATTCCAAGCAATCATTCCCTGAAAATGAAATTGATAAATTAAATGAAATTATTTCTGCAACTTTGTCTGCGGACAGTTCATTGGAGGAAATCAACTGTTGTGTGTATGCTGCTGCTCGAACACTGGAGGAACTACATACGGTTTCCAAAACTGAAGATATTAATGTAAATAAAAACAAAGCTCCAAAGAAAAATCGGTTTCAAATGAAAATTAAAGCCGCAAGCGGCCTCGACGGGCCCTCGCGCCAGCGGCCAAGGGGGGCGGGGGCATGCGTCCCCGCGAAATACCTTCCACAGCTTCTTCGGCAAGAGACATTACTCCCACAATGGTGATAAAGCACAGAATTGGACACAAGGCAACAATAGGGTCCCGCACTGTACGGTGCTCGGGGGGCGCTATAGAGGCCCTGAGGCCCGCCTGGATCTGGGCTTCTGGTTCTCAGTAGCAGTGGCAGTCTAAGAAAAAGGAGCCAAATTTCGTGCGTTGTCGACCAGGGCAAGCGCCCCAATAAGGGTCTTGTAAAGAGTTTGCTTGCCAAGTTTGACAAATCAGAAGCAGCAATATCATTTTTGCCATAACCAGCACCCCCAGGGGCGAAAGTGCACAAAATTTGGCGTATATGTCAGGTGAGCTATGAAGAGTGTGCGTATGAAGTTTGATGACAATTGAGTAAATAGAAGATGAGATATAGATTTTTGAAGAATAAATTTTTTGGTTTTTCCCATGTCAGTAGGTGGCGCTATGCTGTACATGAGCGATTATGAGTTGGAAAAATAAGTGTCTACAACAGCAACGTACTATCACAAGGTAGTGGTGTGAAGGAAAAGCATTATGGAATCATTTACCAAAAACCCGTTTTGGAGCAATTGCGTCGGCCAAAAACAGTGCCCCCCATGGACGAAAATTCCCAAAATGTGGTATACATGACATGGGAGGTAGTAAGAGGGTGGCCGTGAAGATTGACCAAATCTGAGGAAAGATTGGATTTTTTGCCCAAAAATAGCGCCCCCAGTGGCGAAAGTGCACAAAATTTGGCGGATGTGTCAGGTGAGCTATGAAGAGTTTGCGTATGAAGTTTGATGACAATTGAGTAAATAGAAGATGAGATATAGATTTTTGAAGAATAAATTTTTTGGTTTTTCCCATGTCAGTAGGTGGCGCTATGCTGTACATGAGCGATGATGAGTTGGAAAAATAAGTGTCTACAACAGCAACGCACTATCACAAGGTAGTGGTGTGAAGGAAAAGCATTATGGAATTATTTACCAAAAACCCGTTTTGGAGCAATTGCGTCGGCCAAAAACAGCGCCCCCCATGGACGAAAATTCCCAAAACGTGGTATACATGACATGGGAGGTAGTAAGAGGGTGGCCGTGAAGTTTGACCAAATTTGAGGAAAGATTGCAATTTTTGCCCAAAAATAGCGCCCCCAGTGGCGAAATATCACAGAAATTGGGTAACATGTCAGAAGCCCAATGAGTGATTTGCGTGTGAAGTATGAGCAGTTTTGAGCAATCAGAAGATTTGTTATGAATTTTTAAGCATGTAAAATTTTGCATCGAAAATTGATTGACGTATAACTTCTGAACGGTTCATCCTACGTGAAACGTATTTAGTAACTTTTGTCAGCCATGTCTGTAGATGATGTGTATCAATTTTGGTGACATTCCTATGAACGGTCTTGGAGGAGTTGCGCCGTCTTCGTGGCCATGCATTTCGCACAAAAGTGAAATTACCTCACTTCCTGTTGGGCGTGGCTAATGCATTGGCATTACATTTTTGTCCGGCTTAGTGAGATACATATGCGTACCAAAAGGCATGCCACTACTACAAACTACATGGCACCCAGGCACCTTAATGCGGGAGGCCAAAATCACAATGACTTAGGGGGCGCTATAGAGGCCCTGAGCCCCGGCCAAGTTTGGGCTTCTGGTTCTGAGTAGCGGTGGCGATTCTCGGAACTGGTGCCAAATTTCGTGCGTTTTCGCCCATGGCAAGCGCCCCGAAAATGGCCCAACAGCGGAGAAAAATAAAGAAGAAGAAGAAGACGGAAGAAGAAGAAGAAGAAGACGGAAGAATAATAATAGTGAACTCTTACAAGAACAATAGGGCCTTCGCCCTATAGGGCTCGGGCCCTAATAAATCAAACAAGAAAAGATATCTCCTGGATTGAACTATGCCTCAAATTACGATTATCGGGGAATTCAATGACAAAACGTCAAAAGTCAATCTGGAGAAAACTGAAGATAAAATTTAAGACAACAAAAGAAAATGTTCTTCTCCAAATTCTTGATTCCCTCAAGGCAAAAATAAAGGTTTGGACTGAAAGGAAAAGAAAATGGGAAAAGAAAAATAATTTCATTAAACAAAATAGACTTTTCCAAAAAGATGAAAAACAATTTTATAAGCAACTTAAATCAAAAGAAGGTGGTGATGAGACACGACCCCCCATGGACTCCAATGTAAGGTTCTGGAAACAGTTGTGGTCTGTACCCGGCAACTGCAGCCTTGAGGAACCATGGGTCCAAGATTATGATCATGCTATGCATGAGAAAATTAAAAGGCCATATATATCATATATTACACCAGATTGCCTTAAAACTATTATAAAAAAGTCCAAATCTAATACGGCACCAGAGCCTGATGGCATAAGAAACCGGTGCTGGAAACTGTTTCCCTGAGTCCAGCCACACTTGGTGACCAATTTTAATTTGCTGCTGGATTCAGGGAATGTTCCTCCATGGTTCTGCAAAGGACGCACAATACTTCTTCCTAAAAAAGGTGACTTGACTGATCTCAAAATTTCCGGCCAATCACTTGTTTAAACACTCAGTATAAGTTTTTACAGGGTGTTTGACAAGTTTAGTGTCAGCGTACTGCTCAAACAATTATATAATTTATAGAGAGCAGAAGGGAGCGAGAAAGGGATGTTGGGGATGCAAGGATCAACTCCTTGCTCAAAAAATGATACTTGAAGAGGCCAAAACTTATCACCGTAACCTCTCAATGTGCTGGATAGACTACAAGAAAGCATATGACTCAGTACCTCATGAGTGGATTCTGAAGTCTCTGCAAGGTGTTGACCTGCCTGAGCGACTGCTTGTTTTACTCAAGTCTTTAATGAGTTGCTGGTCAACTCAGCTTGAGATGTACTCGCAAGGGCAGGTGCAGACTTCAGAATCTATTCCAATTAAACGAGGAATATTTCAGGGTGACTCTTTTAGCCCTTTGCTTTTTTGTCTGTCACTAAACCCTTTGAGTTTTTTGCTCAATAGGGAGGAGGGATATCACCCTGGACCTCCTCGGCACAGGTCCCCAACACCCCTTACTCATCTCCTTTACATGGATGACATTGAACTGCTTGCCAAAGGAGAATCAAACTTAAAAGAACAGGTTCTCCTTGTCGAGTCCTTTTCTAATGCTACAGGTATGAGCTTCGGACTCGACAAATGCAATACTCTTCATTTGAAACGTGGCAAGGCAGTACAAGGTGGATCAGTTGAGTTGCAAGGGGGAGGAGTTATTGAGCATCTAGTAGAAGATCAGGCCTACACTTACTTGGGAATGCAAGTTCGAGACAAACTCCAGAATGCCCACATCAAAGACAAACTTAGGGCAGAATATAAATCTCGTCTAAAAAAGGTCTGGAGTTCAGAGCTTAATGCTCGAAACAAGGTCAAAGCCACCAAACACTTTTGCTGTGCCTGTCCTTTCTTACTCCTTCGGAATAGTGGACTGGACTAAACAAGACATTCAGGGTCTTGACCGCCTCACTAGAAGGATCATGTCCGATAATAGAGCTCACCACCCTCGTGCCTCTCTCAATCGTTTGTATATGCCAATTAATTCTGGAGGTTGAGGTTTGATTAATGTGGAAGCTCTCCATGATAGAATTTTAGTATGCACTTTTGCTCACATTTATTTGTCGGATGATCCTCTGGTGAAGCATGTCAAGACTCATGATGAAAGCAAGGAATTCCACAGCTATCTTAAGCGTGCTAAGGTTGTTGGACAAAATCTCAATTCTGATGTTGATTTTATTGATGGTGATGTACTGCTGGATGGTACTGAGATGGGCGTCAACCAGGTGAAGTCGTACATCAAATCAGCGCAGAGTCGGTATTTCAAGGAGAGGCGTTCTGAGAAACCACTGCATCGTGTCTACATGCAGTGTGTGGAACAGAACAGTCATCTTACCGATTCCTTTGCCTGGATGAAGTCGGCTGGTCTGAAAAGTGAGACTGAGGGCTTTCTTTTTGCAGCCCAGGACCAGTCACTGCCCACTCGTAATCGCCAAAATGGGATTTTAAAGCAAAATGTGAATTTTAAATGTAGATTATGCAATGAATTTAATGAGACTGTCCAACACCTTGTCAGTGGATGCCCTGCTTTGGCACAAACGCAATATCTAAAACGACATGATGGCATGGCTCGTGCTTTTTACTACCGTCTTCGCCATGCCTGTGGTTTTCACTCTGAGGTCCATCCATGGTATGACGCTGAACATGTTCAGGGCGTCATGGAAAATGATGATTTTAAACTTCTTTGGAATAGGCCTATATACAGCCTGCGCAAAATTCCAGCCAACAAACCTGATCTTGTCTTTTTTGATAAACCCAATGAAGTCATTTACATAATTTAATTTTCTGTCCCTTTTGACAGCAATGTGATTGACAAGATTCAGGAAAAGCATGGAAAATATGCGGACCTCGCATTTGAAATTCTTGCTTGGATCCCAAGTACACGGTTGTCCGACTCCCCATTGTTCTCAGTGCCCTTGGTTTGGTACTTCCTGATCTCTTGACGCAGATCAAGAGAGTGCCTGGGTTTTCCACCAGGAGCACAGCTCTTCTGACAATCTGGGTAATGCAGAAGGCTGCTATGTTGGGGAGTCTCCATATTCTCTGAAAGGTTCTTGGTGGGTTCGACTAGGCAGCGCTTCCTGGGAGAAGTCCCATTCGTTGTCTGGGCTGCGTGTAGAGAGGGGGAGGGCCCTGGGCTGATGATGAGCCTTACCGGCCTGACTGTGCCAGGATCACCCAATCTATCTCTGCTGCATGTCTATTTTATTCTGTAAATAATAATAATAATAATAATCTCATCTCATTATCTGTAGCCGCTTTATCCTTCTACAGGGTCGCAGGCAAGCTGGAGCCTATCCCAGCTGACTACGGGTGAAAGGCGGGGTTCACCCTGGACAAGTCGCCAGGTCATCACAGGGCTGACACATAGACACAGACAACCATTCACACTCACATTCACACCTACGCTCAATTTAGAGTCACCAGTTAACCTAACCTGCATGTCTTTGGACTGTGGGGGAAACCGGAGCACCCGGAGGAAACCCACGCGGACACGGGGAGAACATGCAAACTCCACACAGAAAGGCCCTCGCCGGCCCCTCGACGGCTCGAACCCAGGACCTTCTTGCTGTGAGGCGACAGCGCTAACCACTACACCACCGTGCCGCCCATAATAATAATAATAATAATAATAATCCTTCCGAAAACAATAGGGTCTTTGCACCGTACGGTGCACGGGCCCTAATAATAATAATAATAATCCTTCGAAAAACAATAGGGTCTTTGCACCGTACGGTGCTTGGGCCCTAATAATAATAATAATAATAATAATAATAATAATAATAATAATAATTCGGAAAACAATAGGGTCTCGCACTGTACGGTGCTCGGGCCCAAATAATAATAATAATAATCCTTCGAAAAACAATAGGGTCTTTGCACCGTACGGGACTCGGGCCGTAATAATAATAATAATAATAATAATAATAATAATAATTCGGAAAACAATAGGGTCTCACACTGTACGGTGATCGGGCCCTAATAATAATAAGAATAATAACAATCATTCGGAAAACAATAGGGTCTCCCACTGTACGGTGCTCGGGCCCTAATAATAATAATAATAATAATAATAATAATAACAATCATTCAGAAAATAATAGGGTCTCGCACTGTACGGGACTCGGGCCATAATAATAATAATAATAATAATAATAATAATAATAATTTGGAAAACAATAGGGTCTCGCACTGTACGGTGCTCGGGCCGTAATAATAATAATAATAATAATAATAATTCGGAAAACAATAGGGTCTCGCACTGTACGGTGCTCGGGCCGTAATAATATTAATAATAATAATAATAATAATAGGGCGGCACGGTGGTGTAGTGGTTAGCGCTGTCGCCTCACAGCAAGAAGGTCCGGGTTCGAGCCCCGTGGCCGGCGAGGGCCTTTCTGTGTGGAGTTTGCATGTTCTCCCCGTGTCCGCGTGGGTTTCCTCCGGGTGCTCCGGTTTCCCCCACAGTCCAAAGACATGCAGGTTAGGTTAACTGGTGACTCTAAATTGAGCGTAGGTGTGAATGTGAGTGTGAATGGTTGTCTGTGTCTATGTGTCAGCCCTGTGATGACCTGGCGACTTGTCCAGGGTGAACCCCGCCTTTCACCCGTAGTCAGCTGGGATAGGCTCCAGCTTGCCTGCGACCCTGTAGAACAGGATAAAGCAGCTAGAGATAATGAGATGAGATAATAATAATAATAATAATAATAATAAACATTCGGAAAACAATAGGGTCTCGCACTGTACGGTGCTCGGGCCCTAACAATAATAATAATAATAATCATTCAGAAAACAATAGGGTCTCGCACCGTACGGTGCTCGGGCCCTAATAATAATAATAATAATAATATTAATCCTTCGAAAAACAATAGGGTCTCGCACCGTACAGTGCTCGGGCCCTAATAATAATAATAATAATAATAATAATCCTTCGAAAAACAATAGGGTCTCGCACCGTACAGTGCTCGGGCCCTAATAATAATAATAATAATAATAATAATAATAATTCAGAAAACAATAGGTTCTCGCAACATACGGTGCTTGGGCCCCAATAATAATAATAATAATAATAATAATCATTCAGAAAACAATAGGGTCTCGCACTTTATGGTGCTCGGGCCCTAATAATAATAATAATAATAATAATAATAATAATAATCCTTCGAAAAACAATAGGGTCTTGCATTGTACGGTGCTCGGGCCCTAATAATAATAATAATAATAATAATAATAATCATTCAGAAAACAATAGGGTCTCGCACTTTATGGTGCTCGGGCCCTAATAATAATAATAATAATAATAATAATAATAATAATCCTTCGAAAAACAATAGGGTCTTGCATTGTACGGTGCTTGGGCCCTAATAATAATAATAATAATAATAATAATAATTCGGAAAACAATAGGGTCTTGCACTGTACGGTGCTCGGGCCCTAATAATAATAATAATAATAATCCTTCGAAAAACAATAGGGTCTCGCACCGTACAGTGCTCGGGCCCTAATAATAATAATAATAATAATAATTCAGAAAACAATAGGGTCTCGCACCGTACGGTGCTCGGGCCCTAATAATAATAATAATAATAATAATAATAATCAGTAGGAAAACAATAGGGTCTTGCACTGTACGGTGCTCAGGCCCTAATAATAATAATAATAATAATAATAATAATAATAATCATCATTCGGAAAACCATGTCCCAACAGCTAGCCGCTGTGTCCGGGGATCAGGTCGTCGAGGCCCCTGCCTTCGACTGCCACCCAATCCACACTGCACCCATCCCCTACTGCTACCTCTGTGGGTGGTGAACCCACAGGAGGTCAGGCCCACGTCACCTCTTTGGGCTGAGCCCGGCCGGGCCCCATGGGCAAAGGCCCGGCCACCAAGCGCTTGCATACGAGCCCCAACCCCAGGCCTGGCTCCAGGGTGGGGCCCCGGCTGCGCCATACCAGGCGACGTCACGGTCCTTGATGGTTTTCCTCGAGGAATGGTGACCTCGACTGGGGACATTGTCGGGTGGTGGAAGGAATACTTTGAGGATCTCCTCAATCCCACCGTCATGTCTTCCATTGAGGAGACTGAGGCTGATGACTCAGAGGTGGACTCGTCCATTACACAAGCCGAAGTCACTGAGGTGGTTTGCAAGCTCCTCGGTGGCAAGGCACCGGGGGTGGATGAGATCCGCCCTGAGTATCTCAAGTCTCTGGATGTTGTGGGGCAGTCTTGGTTGTCACGCCTCTGCAACATCGCGTGGCAGTCGGGGACAGTGCCTCTGGAGTGGCAGACTGGGGTGGTGGTCCCTCTTTTTAAGAAAGGGGACCGGAGAGTGTGCTCCAATTATAGGGGAATCAGACTTCTCAGCCTCCCGGGGAAAGTTTACTCTAGGGTACTGGAGAGGAGAATTCGACCAATAGTCGAACCTCGGATCCAGGAGGAACAATGCGGTTTTCGTCCTGGTCGCGGAACACTGGACCAGCTCTATACCCTTCATAGGGTGCTCGAGGGTTCATGGGAGTTTGCCCAACCAGTCCACATGTGCTTTGTGGATTTGGAGAAGGCATTCGACCGTGTCCCCCATGGTATTCTGTGGGGGGTGCTTCGGGAGTATGGGGTTCGGGGCTCTTTGCTAAGGGCTGTCCGGTCCCTGTACGAACGGAACAGGAGTCTGGTTCGCATTGCCGGCAGTAAGTCAGACCTGTTCCCAGTGCATGTTGGACTCCGGCAGGGCTGCCCTTTGTCACCGGTTCTGTTCATAATTTTTATGGACAGAATTTCTAGGTGCAGCCAGGGGCTGGAAGGAATCCTGTTTGGGAACCACAGGATTTCATCTCTGCTTTTTGCGGATGATGTTGTCCTGTTGGCTTCTTCAAGCCAGGACCTCCAGCATCCACTTGGGCGGTTTGCAGTCGAGTGTGAGGCGGCTGGGATGAGAATCAGCACCTCCAAGTCCAAGGCCTTGATTCTCGACCGGAAAAGGGTGGCTTGCCCTCTCCAGGTTGGTGGAGAAGTCCTGCCTCAAGTGGAAGAGTTTAAGTATCTCGGGATCTTGTTCACGAGTGAGGGAAGGATGGAGCGTGAGATCGACAGGTGGATCGGTGCAGCCTCCGCAGTGATGCGGTTGCTTTACCGGTCCGTCGTAGTGAAGAAGGAGCTGAGCCAAAAGGCGAAGCTCTCAATTTACCAGTCAATCTATGTTCCGACTCTCACCTATGGTCATGAGCTTTGGGTAATGACCAAAAGAACACAATCGCGGATACAAGCGGCCGAAATGAGTTTCCTTCGCAGGGTGGCTGGGCGCTCCCTTAGAGATAGGGTGAGAAGCACAGTCACTCGCGAGGAGCTTGGAGTAGAGCCGCTGCTCCTCCACATCGAGAGGAACCAGCTAAGGTGGCTCGGGCATCTTTTTCGGATGCCTCCTGGACGCCTCCCTGGGGAGGTGTTCCAGGCATGTGCCCCCGGGAGGAGGCCCCGCGGAAGACCCAGGACACGCTGGAGGGACTATGTCTCTCGGCTGGCCTGGGAATGCCTCGGTGTTCTTCCTGAGGAGCTGACCGAGGTGTCTGGGGAGAGGGAAGTTTGGGCTTCCATGCTTAGACTGCTGCCTCCACGACCTGGTCCCAGATAAAGTGGAAGAAGACGAGACGAGACGAGACGATCATTCGGAAAACAATCGGGTCTCACACTGTACGGTGCTCGGGCCCTAATAATAATAATAATCATCATTCAGAAAACAATAGGGTCTCACACTGTATGGTGTTCGGGCCATAATAATAATAATAATAATAATAATAATAATAATAATAATAATCATTCAGAAAACAATAGGGTCTCGCACTGTACGGTGCTTGGGCCCTAATAATAATAATAATAATAATAATAATAATAATAATCATTCGGAAAACAATAGGGTCTCACACTGTACGGTGCTCGGGCCATAATAATAATAATAATAATAATAATAATAATAATCATTTGGAAAACAATAGGGTCTCGCACTGTACAGTGCTCGGGGCATAATAATAATAATAATAATAATAATTCGGAAAACAATAGGGTCTCACACTGTGCAGTGCTCGGGCCCTAATAATAATAATAATAATAATAATAATAATCATCATTTGGAAAACAATAGGGTCTCGCACCGTACGGTGCTCGGGCCCTAATAATAATAATAATAATAATAATAATTTGGAAAACAATAGGGTCTCGCACCATACGGTGCTCGGGCCCTAATAATATTATTAATAATAATAATAATAATAATAATAATTTGGAAAACAAAAGGGTCTCGCACCGTACAGTGCTCGGGCCCTAATAATAATAATAATAATAATTCGGAAAACAATAGGGTCTCACACCGTGCAGTGCTCGGGCCCTAATAATATTAATAATAATAATAATAATAATAATAATAATAATAAACATTCGGAAAACAATAGGGTCTCGCACTGTACAGTGCTCGGGCCCTAATAATAATAATAATAATAATAATAATAATTCGGAAAACAATAGGGTCTCGCACTGTACAGTGCTCGGGCCCTAATAATAATAATAATAATAATAATAATAATTCGGAAAACAATAGGGTCTCACACCGTGCGGTGCTCGGGCCCTAATAATAATAATAATAATAATAATAATTTGGAAAACAATAGGGTCTCGCACCGTACGGTGCTCGGGCCCTAATAATAATAATAATAATAATAAACATTCGGAAAACAATAGGGTCTCGCACTGTACGGTGCTCGGGCCCTAATAATAATAATAATAATAAGCATTTGGAAAACAATAGGGTCTCACACTGTACGGTGCTCGGGCCATAATAATAATAATAATAATAATAATAATAATCATTTGGAAAACAATAGGGTCTCGCACTGTACAGTGCTCGGGGCATAATAATAATAATAATAATAATAATTCGGAAAACAATAGGGTCTCACACTGTGCAGTGCTCGGGCCCTAATAATAATAATAATAATAATAATAATAATAATCATCATTTGGAAAACAATAGGGTCTCGCACCGTACGGTGCTCGGGCCCTAATAATAATAATAATAATAATAATAATAATTTGGAAAACAATAGGGTCTCGCACCATACGGTGCTCGGGCCCTAATAATATTATTAATAATAATAATAATAATAATAATAATAATTTGGAAAACAAAAGGGTCTCGCACCGTACAGTGCTCGGGCCCTAATAATAATAATAATAATAATAATTCGGAAAACAATAGGGTCTCACACCGTGCAGTGCTCGGGCCCTAATAATATTAATAATAATAATAATAATAATAATAATAATAAACATTCGGAAAACAATAGGGTCTCGCACTGTACAGTGCTCGGGCCCTAATAATAATAATAATAATAATAATAATAATTCGGAAAACAATAGGGTCTCGCACTGTACAGTGCTCGGGCCCTAATAATAATAATAATAATAATAATAATAATAATAATAATTCGGAAAACAATAGGGTCTCACACCGTGCGGTGCTCGGGCCCTAATAATAATAATAATAATAATAATAATAATAATTTGGAAAACAATAGGGTCTCGCACCGTACGGTGCTCGGGCCCTAATAATAATAATAATAATAATAATTTGGAAAACAATAGGGTCTCGCACTGTAC